>NC_053393.1:242267296-242346260 GCF_905171765.1 Bufo bufo | reverse complement strand
CCACCCGCCTCTTGAGGATTGAACACAAGTTCTCAATGGGATTAAGATCTGGGGAGTTTCCAGGCCATGGACCCAAAATGTCAACGTTTTGGTCCCCGAGCCACTTAGTTATCACTTTTGCCTTATGGCACGGTGCTCCATCGTGCTGGAAAATGCATTGTTCTTCACCAAACTGTTGTTGGATTGTTGGAAGAAGTTGCTGTTGGAGGGTGTTTTGGTACCATTCTTTATTCATGGCTGTGTTTTTGGGCAAAATTGTGAGTGAGCCCACTCCCTTGGATGAGAAGCAACCCCACACATGAATGGTCTCAGGATGCATGACACAGGACTGATGGGAGCGCTCACCTTTTCTTCTCCGGACAAGCCTTTTTCCAGATGCCCCAAACAATCGGAAAGAGGCTTCATCGGAGAATATGACTTTGCCCCAGTCCTCAGCAGTCCATTCACCAAACTTTCTGCAGAAGATCAATCTGTCCCTGATGTTTTTTTTGGAGAGAAGTGGCTTCTTTGCTGCCCTTCTTGACACCAGGCCATCTTCCAAAAGTCTTCGCCTCACTGTGCGTGCAGATGCGCTCACACCTGCCTGCTGCCATTCCTGAGCAAGCTCTGCACTGATGGCACTCCGATCCCGCAGCTGAATCCTCTTTAGGAGACGATCCTGGCGCTTGCTGGACTTTCTTGGACTCCCTGAAGCCTTCTTAACAAGAATTGAACCTCTTTCCTTGAAGTTCTTGATGATCCTATAAATTGTTGATTGAGGTGCAATCTTAGTAGCCACAATATCCTTGCCTGTGAAGCCATTTTTATGCAGCGCAATGATGGCTGCACGCGTTTCTTTGCAGGTCACCATGGTTAACAATGGAAGAACAATGATTTCAAGCATCACCCTCCTTTTAACATGTCAAGTCTGCCATTTTAACCCAATCAGCCTGACATAATGATCTCCAGCCTTGTGCTCATCAACATTCTCACCTGAGTTAACAAGACGATTACTGAAATGATCTCAGCAGGTCCTTTAATGACAGCAATGAAATGCAGTGGAAAGTTTTTTTTTGGGATTAAGTAAATTTTCATGGCAAAGAAGGACTATGCAATTCATTGGATCACTCTTCATAACATTCTGGAGTATATGCAAATTGCTATTATAAAAACTTAAGCAGCAACTTTTCCAATTTCCAATATTTATGTAATTCTCAAAACTTTTGGCCACGACTGTACTTCTACAGTGCCTACCAGTAGCCATTTGGCTCCAGGAGAAGTATATAGTGGGCTCAGCATGCATGTTGGTACTTGCATCCCTGGATCCGATGAAAGCTGTCACGGCACCGGACGGGGTTAAAAGCAGAGTGTGTCTGGCGTGCATGCTGTACCTGCACTCCCTGGACTTTGTGTGGCTATCATGGCCCATAAACAGGTAGGAACTAGTGTTAGGGACCACTCAGAGGCGACCTTGACGTGGTGAGTGGCTTATTATGCTTTGGCCAAAATGTACACCAATGCCTCATTCAACATCCAGCATAGAGGCAGGGCAGAGTGCTGGTTGCAGAGTGCTATTGCATTTGTGTTTTTTGCGTTTGTATGTGTATTTCGCCATAGCAATGTGCACCTGCATACAGGGTTGTGCTGACTGAATCCCCCACATTTTTTTCTTATTAGCATAAGACAACTGAATAAACAGCTTGTACAAGACCTTGTGTAATCATATGATAAGTAAACGATATGAGTATCATCTCATGCAGAGCGTTGTTCCAAAGACAAAAGAGGAATGTGACTAATATAGAAGTACAGATAAGTAAAAGGAAACACTAAATCAAATAAACCAAATAACTTCAGGTACATAGCCACCTAGTATTTATATCATCCTTCACACACTCTGTGCAGCTAAGTGGGAAGAATTAAGCCAAGCTTGTGTCACGGCGGACAGGAACTCAGATACACAAACAACCAAATACACAAGTGTCTAGGCTAGATGCTGGGGACAGGTCACCTCCTAGCACATCCCTGACTTCTCTCCCTATGCTGCTAAGCCCACTTTCAGACCTTAATGGTAGGAATGAAGTGTCCACGTGCCTGGACTGCAAACACCCTAGAATCCCTGAGATGGTGAGAGGGGAGAAGGGGCAGAAGACACACAAATAGCCTAGACCGCAAACAACACAAACAGAAATCAAACTTATCTGAGCTGGAACAGACAATCCTTCCTTCCTTGAATCCAAGGCCAGACAGAAAGCTATAACACGCACGGCCCTCTGGGATTGAAGGCAATTTAAGCCAATGACCCCACCCAGAGCACCTGAAGGAAGGCGGATCCAGCATGATTCCAAAACAAACAAAAGGTTAGACACGTGCTGCCAATCTGACAGACCTCCGCACACCGTCAGAGCCGGGCATGACAGGTTGGAATGGAGGGTGTGGTGGGACAGTTCCTGTATTTCTTCCAGTTCTGCAATACTTAGCTAAATTTAAGAGAGGGAGAAAGTTGGTAGGAAAGGACACTCTCATAGGAATATGTTTTGTCCACTCTAGTGACTATCTCTCCCACTGTGGGAACAACAGCTGATTTCAAGTGGCTGGTGATAGCAATTTTAGTTGCAAGGAGGAGATGAGAAATTACGACTCTATGTTTTATCGGGAATACATCTATTCCAAAAAGCAACAGAGCCAGATGGGGAGAGGAGTAACTCTCCCTGGGTGTCCCTAAAAATCTAAGCCCTAAGGGGCACCCTAGAGATGTCCTGAATAGTTCGCCGGCGAATAGTTCCCGGCTTCTTCGCGTTCGCCGCGACGGGCGAACATATGCGATGTTAGGTCCGCCCCCTATTCATCATCATTGAGTAAACTTTGACCCTGTACAACACAGTCAGCAGACACATTCCAGACAATCAGCAGCAGACCCTTCCTCCCAGACCCTCCCACCTCCTGGACAGCATCCATTTTAGATTCATTCGGAAGCTGCATTCTTAGTGAGAGGAGGGACAGTGTAGCTGCTGCTGATTTAATAGGGAAATCGATAGCTAGGCTAGTGCATTCAGTGTCCACTACAGTCCTGAAAGACTCATCTGATCTCTGCTGTAAGGACAGCACCCCAAAAAGCCCTTTTTAGTTTCGAAAATCATTTATTTGGTTTTTGAGTATAAGCAAGCAAGTAAACTTACAAAACGTAATACTTCAAAAGAAATACAGAAAGGAAAATAGGTTATCGAGGCATATACATATTCGTTCATATTTCAGCAAATTCAGAATAGGTGGAGTTCCATCAAAATCGAGTGAAAGTAACATATATCAGGGAGGGTATCGACATAGTAACTATAATGAGATACTGTAGCGAATATCTGAGGCATAGGAGGAGGACAGCCAAGGTTCCCATACCTTCTCAAATGTACAGAATGTATCGGTGCGTATGGCTGACAATTTTTCGCATTGGAGGATTTTGTTAATCCTGTCCAGCACCATTTGGAAGCAGAGAGTATCAGTACGCCACTTAAAAGCTATGTGAATCCTGGTGGCCATCAATATGTGTTGTGATAGTTTAAACTTGGCATATGTCAACCAATGAGGTTTGTCGCCTAATAAACACAAAGGTAGCGTCATGGGGAAACTACATTGTAATACTGTAGACAGTAAAGAAGTTGTTTGGGCCCACAGCAGTCTCACAATTGGGCAAGACCACCAAAAGTGATGCATAGATCCTTCATCTTCGCAACCTCTAAAGCAGTTGGGAGAAACCTCTGGGTAAATACGATGGAGTCTGGCAGGGACCATATAGGTTCTGTGTAGTATTTTAATTGAGGTTTCGGCTAGTGTGACCTGACAGGATCCTTTTGTAAGAGTTTTTGATCTCTGGAACCATTTGGGGGATGAAGATTCTTGTTGCATGTCCTCCTCCCAGACTCTCATATAGGGTAGTTTGACACCTTCAGGTAAGTTACAAAGCAAACCATAAATATGAGAAAGTAATCCCTGTCTATATAAGGAGTAGGTAATGGATCGCTCGAATGGGGAGAGTGTTATGTTCCCATCTGGTGTTTGTAAAGACTTCAGGAAAGAGAACACTGGATTCATATGAAGATATTCCCCAACTGGAGGGGAGTGGACATCTTTGAATTTGTCAATTGATAACAGTTTACCTCTGGCTAGGAACTTATGCAACGAGCATAGTCGGTTATTCAACCACCATGAGAAATTACGACGTTGGAGTCCCGGGGAGAAATGGGGATTTCCTATTAGGTAGACTAGGGGGGAGGGCCTGGATTGAAAATTATGCTTCATTCGAACGGATCTCCACAGAAGTAATGAGTAATGTGATAGTAGCGAGGAAGATCTTATAGAATGTGGGATAGCGCCTTCATTCCAGAGCAATGCCCTCCAGGAGTAGGGGGAGATACTAGAGGCCTCCATTTCAATCCATAAGGGATGTAACTTTGGATCTAGATGAGTCAAGAACATTTGGGCTAATCTAGTTGCTTTTTAGTATTTTACAAAGTCTGGGACAGATAACCCCCCAACCGACTTGTGCCTACACATGATTGATTTGGTAATGCGGGGACGTTTATACGCCCATATAAACCTAAGCACATCTCCCTGGAGGGATCTCAAGTCCAGCAATGAAACTGGTATTGGGAGGGCTCTAAACAGATATAATAAACTTGGAAGTATAACCATCCTAGTGATGTTAATCCTTCCCACCCAAGATACTGGGAGTTTCTGCCAAGAAACTAGATCCTGGCAAGGGATTAGCGAACCCGAACTGTATAGTTCGGGTTCGTACCGAATTTTGGGGTGTCCGTGACACGGACCCGAACCCGAACATTTTCGTAAAAGTCCGGGTTCGGGTTCGGTGTTCGGCGCTTTCTTGGCGCTTTTTGAAAGGCTGCAAAGCAGCCAATCAACAAGCGTCATACTACTTGCCCCAAGAGGCCATCACAGCCTTGCCTACTATTGGCATGGCTGTGATTGGCCAGTGCAGCATGTGACCCAGCCTCTATATAAGCTTGGGTCACGTAGCGCTGCACGTCACTCTGCTGATTCAAGCATAGGGAGAGGTTGCTGCTGCGACGTTAGGGCGAGATTAGGCAGATTAACTCCTCCAAAAGACTTCATTCTGTGATCGATCTTCAGCTGTGGATCATTGAAGTGCTAATATTGAATTTCTCACTTTTTTTAGGCTTCCCAGAGCGTTTTTATATCACTTTTTTCTGGGGTGATCAGCGGCCATTTTGTGGCTTGTGGTGCGCCAGCACAAGCTACCACCAAGTGCTTTTAACCATCAATAGTGTGGTTATTTTTTGCTATATCCTACATCAGCTGCAGGCTGAGCCTGTGTCATCGAAGTGCATTTAACCATCAACAGTGTGGTTATTTTTTGGCCATATACTACATCAGGTGCAGGCTGAGCCTGTGTCACCCAAGTGCATTTAACCATCAACAGTGTGGTTAATTTCTGGCCATATACTACATCTGGTGCAGGCTGAGCCTGTGTCACCCAAGTGCATTTAACCATCAACAGTGTGGTTAATTTTTGGCCATATACTACATCAGGTGCAGGCTGAGCCTGTGTCACCCAAGTGCATTTAACCATCAATAGTGTGGTTATTTTTTGGCCATATACTACATCAAGGGCAAGTTGAGCCTGTCACCCAGCGCCTAAAAAATAGACCTGACATTTATATTCCTCCAAATCAGTACTGTTTTAGCTGCTCAAGTTATTTGTAGTGACCGTAAAAGCACAGTTTTTGTTCTGGGTTGAAAAACTATTCCCAAATTTGCCATTCTCAAAATAAGTAGTTTATGCTATATCAGGCCTACTTTAAATCTATCCCAAAAAGGATATCTTAGATTCAAGGTGCTGATAGTGTCATTCAGAAAAACTTAACACACACGCTACCGTGCAGATACAAGTCTAATTCTGTGATTAAACGTATATCTGTCACACAGCGCAAAAAAAATAGGCCTCACATTTCTATTCAACCAAATCTGTACTGTTTTAGCTGGTCAAATTATTTGTAGTGACCGTAAAAGCACAGTTTTTGTTCTGGGATAAAAAACTATTCCCAAATTTGCCATTTTCAAAATTGTGGTGAACGGGAACAATGAGGAAAACATCTAATAAGGGAGGCGGACGCGGACGTGGACATGGTCGTGGTGGTGTTAGTGGAGCCTCTGGTGCTGGGAGAGGACGTGGCAGTTCTGCCACAGCCACACGTCCTAGTGAACCAACTACCTCAGGTCCCAGTAGCCAGCAGAATTTACAGCGATATTTGGTGGGGCCCAATGCCGTTCTAAGGATGGTAAGGCCTGAGCAGGTACTGGCATTAGTCAATTGGGTGGCCGACAGTGCATCCAGCACGTTCACATTATCTCCCACCCAGTCTTCTGCAGAAAGCGCACAGATGGCGCATGAAAACCAAGCCCATCAGTCTGTCACATCACCCCCATGCATATCAGGGAAACTGTCTGAGCCTCAAGTTATGCAGCAGTCTCTTATGCTGTTTGAAGACTCTGCTGCCAGGGTTTCCCAAGGGCATCCACCTAGCCCTTCCCCAGGGGTGGAAGAGATAGAATGCACTAATGCACAACCACTTATGTTTCCTGATGATGAGGACATGGGAATACCACCTCAGCACGTCTCTGATGATGACGAAACACAGGTGCCAACTGCTGCGTCTTTCTGCAGTGTGCAGACTGAACAGGAGGTCAGGGATCAAGACTGGGTGGAAGACGATGCAGGGGACGATGAGGTCCTAGACCCCACATGGAATGAAGGTCGTGCCACTGACTTTCACAGTTCGGAGGAAGAGGCAGTGGTGAGACCGAGCCAACAGCGTAGCAAAAGAGGGAGCAGTGGGCAAAATCAGAACACCCGCCGCCAAGAGACTCCGCCTGCTACTGACCGCCGCCATCTGGGACCGAGCACCCCAAAGGCAGCTTCAAGGAGTTCCCTGGCATGGCACTTCTTTAAACAATGTGCTGACGACAAGACCCGAATGGTTTGCACGCTCTGCCATCAGAGCCTGAAGCGAGGCATTAACGTTCTGAACCTTAGCACAACCTGCATGACCAGGCACCTGCATGCAAAGCATGAACTGCAGTGGAGTAAACACCTTAAAAACAAAGAAGTCACTCAGGCTCCCCCTGCTACCTCTTCTGCTGCTGCCGCCTCGGCCTCTTCTGCTGCTGCAGCCGCCTCGGCCTCTTCCTCCGCCTCTGGAGGAACGTTGGCACCTGCCGCCCAGCAAACATGGGATGTACCACCAACACCACCACCTGCATCACCAAGCATCTCAACCATGTCACACGGCAGCGTTCAGCTCTCCATCTCACAAACATTTGAGAGAAAGCGTAAATTCCCACCTAGCCACCCTCGATCCCTGGCCCTGAATGCCAGCATTTCTAAACTACTGGCCTATGAAATGCTGTCATTTAGGCTGGTGGACACAGACAGCTTCAAACAGCTCATGTCACTTGCTGTCCCACAGTATGTTGTTCCCAGCCGCCACTACTTCTCCAAGAGAGCCGTGCCTTCCCTGCACAACCAAGTGTTCGATAAAATCAAGTGTGCACTGCGCAACGCCATCTGTGGCAAGGTCCACCTAACCACAGATACGTGGACCAGTAAGCACGGCCAGGGACGCTATATCTCCCTAACTGCACACTGGGTAAATGTAGTGGCGGCTGGGCCCCAGGCGGAGAGCTGTTTGGTGCATGTCCTTCCGCCGCCAAGGATCGCAGGGCAACATTCTTTGCCTCCTGTCTCCTCCTCCTCCTACTCAGCTTCCTCCTCCTCTTCTTCCACCTGCTCATCCAGTCAGCCACACACCTTCACCACCAAATTCAGCACAGCCCGGGGTAAACGTCAGCAGGCCGTTCTGAAACTCATATGTTTGGGGGACAGGCCCCACACCGCACAGGAGTTGTGGCGGGGTATAGAACAACAGACCGACGAGTGGTTGCTGCCGTTGAGCCTCAAGCCCGGCCTGGTGGTGTGCGATAATGGGCGAAATCTCGTTGCAGCTCTGGGACTAGCCGGTTCGACGCACATCCCTTGCCTGGCGCATGTGCTGAATTTGGTGGTGCAGAAGTTCATTCGCAACTACCCCGACATGTCAGAGCTGCTGCATAAAGTGTGCGCCGTCTGTTCGCGCTTCCGGCGTTCACACCCTGCTGCTGCACGCCTGTCTGCGCTACAGCGTAACTTCGGCCTTCCCGCTCACCGCCTCATATGCGATGTGCCCACCAGGTGGAACTCCACCTTGCACATGCTGGACAGACTGTGCGAGCAGCAGCAGGCCATAGCGGAGTTTCAGCTGCTGCACGCACGGGTCAGTCGCACTGCGGAACAGCACCACTTCACCACCAATGACTGGGCCTCCATGCGAGACATGTGTGCCCTGTTGCGCTGTTTCGAGTACTCCACCAACATGGCCAGTGGCGATGACGCCGTTATCAGCGTTACAATAACACTTCTATGTCTCCTTGAGAAAACACTTAGGGCGTTGATGGAAGAGGAGGTGGCCCAGGAGGAAGAGGGGTCATTTTTAGCACTTTCAGGCCAGTCTCTTCGAAGTGACTCAGAGGGAGGTTTTTTGCAACACCAGAGGCCAGGTACAAATGTGGCCAGACAGGGCCCACTACTGGAGGACGAGGATGAGGAGGAGGTGGAGGAGGATGAGGATGAAGCATGTTCACAGCGGGGTGGCACCCAAAGCAGCTCGGGCCCATCAATGGTGCGTGGCTGGGGGGAAACACAGGACGATGACGATACGCCTCCCACAGAGTACAGCTTGTCCTTACCTCTGGGCAACCTGACACACATGAGCGACTACATGCTGCAGTGCCTGCGCAACGACAGCAGAGTTGCCCACATTTTAACATGTGCGGACTACTGGGTTGCCGCCCTGCTGGATCCCCGGTACAAAGACAATGTGCCCACCTTACTTCCTACACTGGAGCGTGATAGGAAGATGCGCGAGTACAAGCGCACGTTGGTAGACACGCTACTGAGAGCATTCCCAAATGTCACAGGGGAACCAGTGGAAGCCCAAGGCGAAGGCAGAGGAGGAGCAAGAGGTCGCCAACGCAGCTGTGTCACGGCCAGCTCCTCTGAGGGCAGGGTTAGCATGGCAGAGATGTGGAAAAGTTTTGTCACCACGCCACAGCTAACTGCACCACCACCTGATACGGAACGTGTTAGCAGGAGGCAACATTTTACTAACATGGTGGAACAGTACCTGTGCACACCCCTCCACGTACTGACTGATGGTTCGGCCCCATTCAACTTCTGGGTCTCCAAATTGTCCACGTGGCCAGAGCTAGCCTTTTATGCCTTGGAGGTGCTGGCCTGCCCGGCGGCCAGCGTTTTGTCTGAACGTGTATTCAGCATGGCAGGGGGCGTCATTACAGACAAACGCAGCCGCCTGTCTACAGCCAATGTGGACAAGCTGACGTTCATAAAAATGAACCAGGCATGGATCCCACAGGACCTGTCCATCCCTTGTGCAGATTAGACATTAATTACCTCCCCTTAACAATATATTATTGTACTCCAGGGCACTTCCTCATTCAATCCTATTTTTATTTTCATTTTACCATTATATTGCGGGGCAACCCAAAGTTGAATGAACCTCTCCTCTGTCTGGGTGCCGGGGCCTAAATATGTGACAGTGGCCTGTTCCAGTGGTGGGTGACGTGAAGCCTGATTCTCTGCTATGACATGAAGACTGATTCTGTGCTGACATGAAGCCTAAATCTCTGTTACGGGACCTCTCTCCTCTGCCTGGGTGCCTGGGCCTAAATGTGTGACAGTGGCCTGTTCCAGTGGTGGGTGACGTGAAGCCTGATTCTCTGCTATGACATGAAGACTGATTCTCTGCTGACATGAAGCCTGAATCTCTGTTACGGGACCTCTCTCCTCTGCCTGTGTGCCTGGGCCTAAATATGTGACAATGGCATGTTCCAGTGGTGGGTGACGTGAAGCCTGATTCTCTGCTATGACATGAAGACTGATTCTGTGCTGACATGAAGCCTGAATCTCTGTTACGGGACCTCTCTCCTCTGTCTGGGTGCCGGGGCCTAAATATGTGACAGTGGCCTGTTCCAGTGGTGGGTGACGTGAAGCCTGATTCTCTGCTATGACATGAAGACTGATTCTCTGCTGACATGAAGCCAGATTCTCTGCTATGGGATGAAGAGACTGATTCTCTGCTGAAATGAAGCCAGATTCTCTGCTATGGCATGAAGAGACTGATTCTCTGCTGACGTGAAGCCCGATTCTCTGCTATGGGACCTCTGTCCAATTGATATTGGTTAATTATTATTATTTTTTTTTTATTCATTTCCCTATCCACATTTGTTTGCAGGGGATTTACCTACATGTTGCTGCCTTTTGCAGCCCTCTAGCTCTTTCCTGGGCTGTTTTACAGCCTTTTTAGTGCCGAAAAGTTCGGGTCCCCATTGACTTCAATGGGGTTCGGGTTCGGGACGAAGTTCGGGTCGGGTTCGGATCCCGAACCCGAACATTTCCGGGAAGTTCGGCCGAACTTCTTGAACCCGAACATCCAGGTGTTCGCTCAACTCTAATCCTGGTGTATCTTATGGTACATTGGCAGTTAATTTGTTTTGTACGTGTTCTCTAGAGTACCCGGTATCGAGACCCCCAGGTAGGAGATGTGCTGAGGCCTGTACTGGATGAGGTCTGGAATAAACCTATTGAGTCTATTTGCTAGTATTGAGGTAAAGAGTTTGTTGTCAATATTCAGTAGAGAGATTGGTCTGTAGTTAGGCGCGAGCAAGGGGTCCTTATTAGGCTTGGGGATGACCGTGGTGGTAGCATTGAGGAATTCTTCAGGGGGCGTGGATCCCTGCATCAGCTGGTTACAAACATTAGTAATGTGGGGGATAAGTATTGGGGCCAATTTTTTATAGTAGAGGGCAGTATAACCGTCCGGGCCCGGGGCTTTTTCCCAGTTTAAGGGACTTAATAGCATATGTCACCTCATCAGCTGAAATTGGTTTACACAGTTCAGACTGTGATTCTGGGGTCAGTGTGGGTAATCTAATTGATGAAATGAAATCCTCAATCTGGGAATTAGGATTCCCCCCGGGGCAGTATAAAGTTGTTCATAGTACTTATGGAAGGTTTTATAGATAATATCTGGGTGTGATGTGACGTGGTCTGGTCGGGTGCGAATTTGAAACACTTGGTTAGTCTTTTGTTTCGTTTTAAGCTGACTAGCTAATAGTTTATCTGGCTTATTAGCGTATCTGTAGTAGAAGGATCCTGTCCAGCGGAGAGCCTTTTCCGTGTTATTAGTAAGGATCATGTTTAGCTGCTGTTTCACATCCTTAATGGCTTTTAGGAGATATAGAGAGGGGTTTCTCTGGTGTGCCCATACAAGCCTATTCAGCTTAAACTCGAGGTTAGTTTGGGTCTGGGTACGTTCTCTCTTGCGTTTGGACGCAATACTGATCAGTTTTCCCCTAACAAAAGCTTTATGTGTAAGCCATAAAATCATAGGGTCAATTTCAGGGGTAGCATTATCAGTAAAGAAGTGTGAGATGTCTTCTTGCAATTGGGTGAGTATCGTGGGCTGCGTTATGATGGATTCATTCAGTCTCCAGAGCGGTCTGGTGGAGTTCTGGTGAGGTAGTGAGAAATCTGAGAAAACCATATCATGGTCTGACCATGAGGATACTATATGTCTAGAGTAAGACAAATTGGGGAGACTGGATGTAGACGCCAGAATCATATCAATACGGGGGTAAACTTGATGTGCAGGGGAGTAGTACGTGTAGCTCCTTTGTGAGCCATTATGTTCTCTCCATGTATCGGCCAAAGAGAGGGATTGTTGGAGTCGGTTTATCCTGCTGGTCTGAGTTTTAGGACATGGGGTAGGTTGTGGAACTGAACGGTCCAGTGTAGGGTGAAGAGTCAAATTAAAGTCACCGCAGCAAATTATTTTTTGATAGGAGAGAGACTCAATTATTTTACCCATATCCTCGAGAAATGAAATGGGCCCATCATTGGGGGCGTAAGTGTTAACTAAACACAGAGTTTCCTCCCTGTAAATCCCAACCAGAATGACAAGGTGTGAGGGAAGTGGGTCTCCTGTAAACAGATGACGTCTGGTGCGTGCCTGAGATATGAAGAAAAGGCAGTTTTCCTCTTCCTAGGGGAGTTGAATCCCCTCACGTTATGAGTCAGGATATTATACATCATAAAAATTTAGAGGGGGAAGCGAGTAACATGAACGCGCCAGACATCATCTGAATCAAAATACATCCCTCACTCGACTATCTGGGTCACCACTTCTATCCAATACAAATACATATGCAATGCCTCTGAGTGTAGAACAACAAAAAGGGTAAAAATCAACATAGAATAACAAAAAGGGCTGTGAGGACCGTAACTTACAACCTGTTTGGTTGGTAGATGTGAGAGGAGAGTCAGCCAAACTGTGGCTAGCAACATCCCTTCACATAGACTCAAGGTTAGGGTCAGCATGAAAGTCCACATCGCCGGTACCCTATAAGAAAATCATAAAGCCTATTGTGCATAACTGGAACACATGTCAATAGACAAATATGGGACAGGATCCGAGAGGATCAAACGACCTCAGCGATATGCTGGGTATGGTATAATAGATATAGAGCAGTCAAGAGAACCTCGGTCTGCCAGATCCGGAGGAAGCCGGTGTGACTATGGTCCAAACTCTCACCGGCCGCTGCGGTAGTGGCGTGGTATTTGGTGGATGTGGCAGGTCACATTATAGCCCAGCCCGCTGTAGTGTCTCCAAGCCTTCTGATGGTGTACGAACCGTATGGGAACGAGAGTTCAGCTGGAAAGTCAGGTTAAAGGGGAAGCCCCATCTGTACCTGATTTGAGCTTTCTGAAGGGCTTGGGTGACCGGCCTCATTACCCGCCTTCGCCGGAGAGTGGATGGAGCTAAGTCCGCATACAGGTGGACCGATGTAGGCAATCCCGGTAAGACAGAAAGGCCTCTGGCAGCAGATCTCGTGGTAAGTCCGAGCTGCGAGGCTTCCCCAGGGCTCTGTGCACCCGGTCCATCTTCAGGTAGCTAATCTCTTCCTGTGGCAGGAGAGCAGAAAACAGGGAGGAGAGTGTGGCTTGAAGGTCCTGAAATGATTCAGGGAGTCCCCTGACCCGTAGGTTCCCTCTCCTGGACCTATTCTCAAGGTCCTCAATTTTAAGTTCCAAATCAGCTATTTGGGTCTCGTGGGAATTAATGTCATCCCTGTCGCGGCCTATGGCGTCCGAGATATCATCCGTGCGTGTCTCTAGTTCAGAGACTCTGTTCCCTAGATCTTGGATCTGGCGGGAAAACTCTGAGACCGCCTGGGACAATTCAGACCGGAACAAAGCCGCTATATTCTTGTACAGGTCCTCTTGACCTGCATTGTGATCAGTAATGTCCGGAGCCGGCTCACCTTCAGAAGAAGAGACAGGACTTGATGGTTCTGCAGCGGCGTCCGCCATGACAGTATGCCTTGTCTGCTGGAAAAGTTCCGGTAAGGTCTGCGAGGGAGCGGGTGTACCGGGAATTCTTGACTTCCCCTTAGAGCGGGTCATCTTCGGGGTCCGTTGCATGTAGTTGCAGGCGTATTGGAGCCTTATTCAGGCGCTAAAAGAAGGGTGAAATCGGCGTGCGGTGCGGAGCTCACAGAAACATGTCTTCCTCGTGAGCCTCGCGCATGCGCCCCCCAAAAAAAGCCCTTTTTAAGGCTAGTACATCAGTGTGCTTTTTTTTTCCTGTGTAATCTAATTGCAGTTGCCTGCCTGCCAGCGTGTGTGTCAGGCTCACAGCGTATACTGTGCCCACTTGCCCAGTGCCACCACTCATATCTGGTGTCACAATAGCTTGCATAAAAAAATAAAAAAAAACTTTTTGGACTGAAATAATAGCAGTCATTTTCCTTCACAAGTGTGCGTTTCAGGGCCTGCAAGGGCACAGTGTCACACCAGTGCAACTCATATCTGGTGTAACAGTAGTGCACATTTGAAAAAAAAATACAATTTTAACTGTAATAGATTGAATAGCAGTTAGTTGTCTGCAAGCGTGTGTGTCAGGCCTACAGCGTCTACTCTGCCAACTTCTGCCAGTGCACAGTGCCACTCATATCTGGTGTCACAGTAGCTTGCACGCATAGTACAACTTAACTAATCTAAAAAAAAATGACAGGCAGAGGCAGGGGCCATCGTGGTCGTGGTGCTGTGATTCCCTTTGGCCCTAGGATAATGCCCAGTGTTCAGAGGCCACGTACCCTGAACATAGTTGACTGGCTAACACAGGACACCCAATCTTCTACAGCTTCCGCTCGGAACCTTGACGCACCATCCTCCTCCAGCTTAGCTTCGGGCACCTCTCAAGTTACCACTCGCCCGCCTACCACCACCACCACCAACACATCCCGGATACTGCAGTGTCACGCCGTCTTGGGGTTGACTTGCCTGAAAGCTGATAGGGGACGTAACAGGGATTAAACTGATAAGAATAGAACTACTTAACACACCACTCCTATCTGATGGCAGATTAGATTACACGCGCAGTGCCCCAAATTTGAAGTAGGAGGACCGACCAAGCATCTTTTTCCATCTCCCCCATTCCTAAAATCGATGCCATATACACGTCCCCTGATAGGGGACGTAACAGGGATTAAACTGATAAGAATAGAACAACATAACACACCACAACTATCTGGCGGCACATTAGATTGCAAGCGCAGTGCCCCAAATTTGAAGTAGGAGGACCGTCCAAGCATCTTTTTCCATCTCCCTGTTCCTAAATCAATGCCATATACACGTCCCCTGATAGGGGATATAACAGGGATTAAACTGATAGGAATAGTACTACTTAACACACCTTATAATAACGCAGAGAGAGGCAACGCAGAGAGAGGAGTCTGAAGAAGAGGAGTCAGAGGAGGAAGGTGGCTTTGAGGAGGTGGAAGACCAACCACAGCAGGCGTCCCAGGGGTCTTGTTGTAACCTTTCGGGGACCCTTGGTGTTGTACGTGGCTGGGTGTCACGGCGGACGTGCACTCAGACTAACAGATAAACCACCAACCAGGCTCTAGGCGAGAGGCAGGGGAAGGGTCACCTCCTAGCTAATCCCTGACCTCTCTCCCTGCACTGCTCAGCCCACATGCAGACCTTGGTGGTTGGTATGATGTGTCCCCGTGCCTGGGCTGAAACACCCTAAATTCCCTGAGATGGTGAAGAGGGGAAATAGGAGCAGCCTGCTCGCACAGAACCTGGATGGGAGAGATGACAGAAAACAATCAAACTTGAAACCACTCTTATCTTTCTGAGCTGGAACAGACAACCTTCCTTCCTAGCTTCCAAGACCAAAGTGATTCCTGTAATCCGCTCAGAGCACTGGGCTGGAGTACTATTTAAACTAATGACCCCACCCAGTGCACCTGATGGGAGGCGGATCCAGCACGGCTCCAAAACAAAACACTAAACTCGTGCTGCTATTCTGGCCGACCTCCGCACATAGTCAGGGCGGGGCATGACACTGGGTGGAGGAAGATACCTTCAATGACATCAGTGAGGACAAGGAACGGGACATGGCTAGCTTGGTATCCAACCTTGTGCAAATGGGGAGTTTGCGGTTGTGCAAATGGACTGTTTGCGGTGCGTTAAACGGGGAGTTTGGTCTGTCACTGTGAAGCGGGCGTAACCCGTACACTACCTAATCGATACAACATCATACCTGATGTTTTAAAGCACGTTATTCCAAACAATTTAGGAATGTTAGGTGATTTATGCCCTTTATGGATTAAAATCCGACTCTGCGTCAACTACAAAATTTTCCATGGGAGTTTTGCCATGGATCCCCCTCCGGCATGCCACAGTCCAGGAGTTAGTCCCCTTGAAACAACTTTTCCATCACTATTGTGGCCAGAAAGAGTCCCTGTGGGTTTTAAAATTTGCCTGCCTATCGAAGTCTATGAAGCCTGCCTACAGTTTGCGAACATTTGCGAAAATTCGAATTCGCCGTTCGCGAACGGAAAATTTTATGTTCGCGACATCTCTACACCCAGGGAGAGTTACTCCCCTCCCTTTAAATACCCCCTATTACCTGTCCGCGGATATAAATACCTAATTACCTGTATGACTATAGGTTTATTCCTATAAAGTATTTTATTTATTTTCTTGTGGTATCATAATCACAGTAGGAGTCAAAAGACTTAACCAATCTTCTGTTAGGTCATGGTCACCATTTGAGCAGTTTTCTGCTCCATTTACCCGTTAATTTATAATAAAGGTATTGGTTTTATGAGCACGCTATTTCTTCTCTATACGCTTAACACTAATTGATGACGTGTTGACTACCTATATTACCAAATTTATATCCATTTTTTCCAGATGGGGAGATCCTGATACAGAGGATTTAGAAAAGGTATAGATTATAGCAAAAATATGATGCCATAAATTGGTAAGGAGTGGAAAGCTCCAGAATATATGTGTCAACATGCCCTTGTGGCCATAGCCCCTCCAACACAACTGGGAGGAACCTGGAAAAATTCTATTGAGCTGCTCTGGGGTGAAACACCATCGCAGGACAGTTTTAATGTACGATTCATAATGGATTGTACATTTAAAACATTTATCCGAGTGTGAGAGGGCCTGCGACCACTGAGGAGCCGTGAAGGACTGTTTCAGTTCCAATTCCCAGGATCTGAAAGGAATGGACTTTGTGAAGCTGTCCTTCTCACCTAGAGAAACATAGTAGGGCTTAATACTATATTTGCTGAGGGCTGTCTGAGACCAGAACCTGAGCACCTGCATATCTACTGTTACTGTGTAAGGATCTCCAGATGACATGAAGTGCCTAATGCGTAGATACTTATAAATGTCACAATACTTATGATGTAATTGCGTAAAAGATTGTATATGCCCTTCCCTAAGTAGTTCTGGTAGCGCATGTACTCCCTTTTGTCTCCAGGTGCTCAGATCTAGGTCCTCCAGACATAACTACAAAGATTCCAAAGGGACCCATGTCAGTATGGACCCTGTGTTTGAGGAACCCAATCTGTGATACAGTATGTTTTCCAATTAGCCAGGGCATTGGAAACACAGTATAGGGTGTTTTGGGGTGTTTGTATTAGGGGAAAAGAACAAAAGTAAGGCACTGTGGTTTTTTGAGGGGGACAATTTAGATTCGATGGAGACCCAGGGAAATAGAAAATTCTTTGTCCACTAGGAATGTAGTTGGGAGACTTGGGCAGCCAGGTAATAGTGTTTGATATCAGTGTTCAGAAGAGATATGGGATGGAAATTCTGAGGGGATACTGGTTCTTTCATCAGCTTGGGTAAAGTCACTATGGTGGCTGATAACATTTATTTAGGAAGAGCTACACTCAGTCGGGCATCTTCCAATGTGTGACAGAGATAGGACAATAAATCCTCTATGAATGATTTATAGTACTGATTAGATAGGCCATCAGGGCTTGGGGCTTTATGCGATGGGAGATATTTTATAGTTTTCCGCAGTTATCCAATTCAAAACGGGGGTTTAAGAGAGCTAGATGGTCCGACCGTCCGGAGACAGTCGGGGCAGAGACAAAGAATCTAAGAATGAGTTGATGTCTGATTGGGGGGTCGGGGATTCCATAGGGGTGGCCAGGTTATATATGGAAGAGTAATAGTCTCTGAATTTGTTGACAATATCCTTGGGGTCATATACGTATTTTAGTATTTGTCTCTGGATTCAGAAGGTAGTGGATTTTGGCCTTATTTGCTCTGGTTTTCAGTCTTTGGGAGAGAAGCTTACTGGCTTTATTATCCTGAGAATAGTATTGTACCCTAAGGGATCGCATGTGTTTTTCATAATTAAGTAGCATTCATTGGGTTGGGTGGTTTTTCAATTAGCGAACGGGATATGTTCTTTTTATTGAGAGACTCAATAAGAATCTCTTTTCTCTGTAACGGTCGCGTACACACACACACAGGGGGAAGGGAAGTGACCACTGCGCTCCACCCTTACCCCTGGCCCTGCCTACTTGCCTCGCGAGTCCTAATGACAGGGGACAACTGGACGGCAATCCCTAGCTTAGAATAAGTGCAGGGATGACAGACAGACAAACAACAGAACGTGAATGGACCGAGTCAATACCAGGAAAGCTACAAAGTGCAAATGGAGCAAGCAGAGAATTGTCAGGAGAAGCCGGGGTCATAAATACCAGGAGAGTCGTGAAGTACCAACGGAGTCAGAAGAGGATCGTCAGGAGGAGGCCATGGTCAGAATACCAGGAGAGCAGCAAAGTATACAAGGAGCAGGCAGAGGATCGTCAGGAATTCAGCAGGAGGTAAGTATGCCAGGAAAGACCAAATCACAGGTGGAACCTAAATTAACAGGCAACCTGTGGCTAGCAGGCTGCCTGTATTTATAGTGGGGAGTGAGGGTCATGTGACGTGGCCAGCGTCACATGACCGACAGACCAACCAGTCGAGCACCGAGTGATCAGCTCGGCGCTCAAGGCAGACTTAGGAGCAGGGGGCCTCCCAGCTAGCAAAGCCGCCCTGGGAACGAGGTCAAACACAGATCCTCGCTCCTGAAGCTAAGCAGCAGGTCTGCGGCTAATGGGAGACCAAGTGCACCTTCGGAACCCCGTTACATTCTCTTTCCCTTTTAAACCAGCATCCTACTTTTATGAAAATACCCCTGATGAAAGCCTTATGGGTAGAGTTGAGCGAACACCTGGATGTTCGGGTTCGAGAAGTTCGGCCGAACTTCCCGGAAATGTTCGGGTTCGGGATCCGAACCCGACCCGAACTTCGTCCCGAACCCGAACCCCATTGAAGTCAATGGGGACCCGAACTTTTCGGCACTAAAAAGGCTGTAAAACAGCCCAGGAAAGAGCTAGAGGGCTGCAAAAGGCAGCAACATGTAGGTAAATCCCCTGCAAACAAATGTGGATAGGGAAATGAATAAAAAAAAAAAAATAATAATAATTAACCAATATCAATTGGACAGAGGTCCCATAGCAGAGAATCGGGCTTCACGTCAGCAGAGAATCAGTCTCTTCATGCCATAGCAGAGAATCTGGCTTCATTTCAGCAGAGAATCAGTCTCTTCATCCCATAGCAGAGAATCTGGCTTCATGTCAGCAGAGAATCAGTCTTCATGTCATAGCAGAGAATCAGGCTTCACGTCACCCACCACTGGAACAGGCCACTGTCACATATTTAGGCCCCGGCACCCAGACAGAGGAGAGAGGTCCCGTAACAGAGATTCAGGCTTCATGTCAGCACAGAATCAGTCTTCATGTCATAGCAGAGAATCAGGCTTCACGTCACCCACCACTGGAACAGGCCATTGTCACATATTTAGGCCCAGGCACACAGGCAGAGGAGAGAGGTCCCGTAACAGAGATTCAGGCTTCATGTCAGCAGAGAATCAGTCTTCATGTCATAGCAGAGAATCAGGCTTCACGTCACCCACCACTGGAACAGGCCACTGTCACACATTTAGGCCCAGGCACCCAGGCAGAGGAGAGAGGTCCCGTAACAGAGATTCAGGCTTCATGTCAGCACAGAATCAGTCTTCATGTCATAGCAGAGAATCAGGCTTCACGTCACCCACCACTGGAACAGGCCACTGTCACATATTTAGGCCCCGGCACCCAGACAGAGGAGAGGTTCATTCAACTTTGGGTTGCCCCGCAATATAATGGTAAAATGAAAATAAAAATAGGATTGAATGAGGAAGTGCCCTGGAGTACAATAATATATTGTTAAGGGGAGGTAATTAATGTCTAATCTGCACAAGGGATGGACAGGTCCTGTGGGATCCATGCCTGGTTCATTTTTATGAACGTCAGCTTGTCCACATTGGCTGTAGACAGGCGGCTGCGTTTGTCTGTAATGACGCCCCCTGCCATGCTGAATACACGTTCAGACAAAATGCTGGCCGCCGGGCAGGCCAGCACCTCCAAGGCATAAAAGGCTAGCTCTGGCCACGTGGACAATTTGGAGACCCAGAAGTTAAATGGGGCCGAACCATTAGTCAGTACGTGGAGGGGTGTGCACAGGTACTGTTCCACCATGTTAGTGAAATGTTGCCTCCTGCTAACACGTTCCGTATCAGGTGGTGGTGCAGTTAGCTGTGGCGTGGTGACAAAACTTTTCCACATCTCTGCCATGCTAACCCTGCCCTCAGAGGAGCTGGCCGTGACACAGCTGCGTTGGCGACTTCTTGCTCCTCCTCTGCCTTCGCCTTGGGCTTCCACTTGTTCCCCTGTGACATTTGGGAATGCTCTCAGTAGCGCGTCTACCAACATGCACTTGTACTCGCGCATCTTCCTATCACGCTCCAGTGCAGGAAGTAAGGTGGGCACATTGTCTTTGTACCGTGGATCCAGCAGGGTGGCAATTCAGTAGTCCGCACACGTTAAAATGTGGGCAACTCTGCTGTTGTTGCGCAGGCACTGCAGCATGTAGTCGCTCATGTGTGCCAGGCTGCCCAGAGGTAAGGACAAGCTGTCCTCTGTGGGCGGCGTATCGTCATCGTCCTGCGTTTCCCCCCAGCCACGCACCAGTGATGGGCCCGAGTTGCGTTGGGTGCCACCCCGCTGTGAACATGCTTCATCCTCATCCTCCTCCACCTCCTCCTCATCCTCGTCCTCCTCTTCCTCCAGTAGTGGGCCCTGTCTGGCCACATTTGTACCTGGCCTCTGCTATCGCAAAAAACCTCCCTCTGAGTCACTTCGAAGAGACTGGCCTGAAAGTGCTAAAAATGACCCCTCTTCCTCCTCCTCCTCCTCCTCCTGGGCCACCTCCTCTTCCATCATCTCCATAAGTGTTTTCTCAAGGAGACATAGAAGTGGTATTGTAACGCTGATAACGGCATCATCGCCACTGAACATGTTGGTGGAGTACTCGAAACAGCGCAACAGGGCACACAGGTCTCGCATGGAGGCCCAGTCATTGGTGGTGAAGTGGTGCTGTTCCGCAGTGCGACTGACCCGTGCGTGCTGCAGCTGAAACTCCACTATGGCCTGCTGCTGCTCGCACAGTTTGTCCAGCATGTGCAAGGTGGAGTTCCACCTGGTGGGCACGTCGCATACGAGGCGGTGAGCGGGAAGGCCGAAGTTACGCTGTAGCGCAGACAAGCGAGCAGCGGCAGGATGTGAACGCCGGAAGCGCGAACAGACGGCCCGCACTTTATGCAGCAGCTCTGACATGTTGGGGTAGTTACGAATGAACTTCTGCACCACCAAATTCAGCACATGCGCCAGGCAAGGGATGTTCGTCAAACCGGCTAGTCCCAGAGCTGCAACGAGATTTCGCCCATTATCGCACACCACCAGGCCGGGCTTGAGGCTCACCGGCAGCAACCACTCGTCGGTCTGTTGTTCTATACCCCGCCACATCTTCTGTGCGTTATGGGGCCTGTCAGACAGGAGGCAAAGAATGTTGCCCTGCGATCCTTGGCGGCGGAAGGACGTGCGCCAAACAGCTCTCCGCCTGGGGCCCAGCCGCCACTACATTTACCCAGTGTGCAGTTAGGGAAATATAGCGTCCCTGGCCGTGCTTACTGGTCCACGTATCTGTGGTTAGGTGGACCTTGCCACAGATGGCGTTGCGCAGTGCACACTTGATTTTATCGGATACTTGGTTGTGCAGGGAAGGCACGGCTCTCTTGGAGAAGTAGTGGTGGCTGGGAACAACATACTGTGGGACAGCAAGCGACATGAGCTGTTTGAAGCTGTCTGTGTTCGCCAGCCTAAATGACAGCATTTCATAGGCCAGTAGTTTAGAAATGCTGGCATTCAGGGCCAGGGATCGAGGGTGGCTAGGTGGGAATTTACGCTTTCTCTCAAATGTTTGTGAGATGGAGAGCTGAACGCTGCTGTGTGACATGGTTGAGATGCTTGGTGACGCAGGTGGTGGTGTTGGTGGTACATCTCATGTTTACTGGGTGGCAGGTGCCAACGTTCCTCCAGAGGCAGAGGAAGAGGCCGAGGCGGCAGCAGCAGAAGATGCCGAGGCGGCAGCAGCAGAAGAGGTAGCAGGGGGAGCCTGAGTGACTTCTTTGTTTCTAAGGTGTTTACTCCACTGCAGTTCATGCTTTGCATGCAGATGCCTGGTCATGCAGGTTGTGCTAAGGTTCAGAACGTTAATGCCTCGCTTCAGGCTCTGATGGCACAGCGTGCAAACCACTCGGGTCTTGTCGTCAGCACATTGTTTGAAGAAGTGCCATGCCAGGGAACTCCTTGAAGCTGCCTTTGGGGTGCTCGGTCCCAGATGGCGGCGGTCAGTAGCAGGCGGAGTCTCTTGGCGGCGGGTGTTCTGATTTTGCCCACTGCTCCCTCTTTGTCTTTTGCTACGCTGTTGGCTCGGTCTCACCACTGCCTCTTTCTCCGAACTGTGAAAGTCAGTGGCACGACCTTCATTCCATGTGGGTTCAAGGACCTCATCGTCCCCTGCATCGTCTTCCACCCAGTCTTGATCCCTGACCTCCTGTTCAGTCTGCACACTGCAGAAAGACGCAGCAGTTGACACCTGTGTTTCGTCATCATCAGAGACATGCTGAGGTGGTATTCCCATGTCCTCATCATCAGGAAACATAAGTGGTTGTGCATTCTATCTCTTCCACCCCTGGGGAAGGGCTAGGTGGATGCCCTTGGGAAACCCTGCCAGCAGAGTCTTCAAACAGCATAAGAGACTGCTGCATAACTTGAGGCTCAGACAGTTTCCCTGATATGCATGGGGGTGATGTGACAGACTGATGGGCTTGGTTTTCATGCGCCATTTGTGCGCTTTCTGCAGAAGACTGGGTGGGAGATAATGTGAACGTGCTGGATCCACTGTCGGCCACCCAATTGACTAATGCCTGTACCTGCTCAGGCCTTACCATCCTTAGAACGGCATTGGGCCCCACCAAATATCGCTGTAAATTCTGCTGGCTACTGGGACCCGAGGTAGTTGGTTCACTAGGACGTGTGGCTGTGGCAGAACGGCCACGTCCTCTCCCAGCACCAGAGCGTCCACTAACACCACCACGACCATGTCCGCTTCCGCGTCCCTTACTAGATGTTTTCCTCATTGTTACCGTTCACCACAATCAGAAAAATATTATTTGGCCCAATGTATTGAATTCAAATTCAGGCCTTTTTTTACAGACTCCTAACACTATCTGACTATTTATTTAGGTACCGTATTACACTAATAAAGGCACAGCAGTAACGACAGATTTAGCTGAATATAAATTTGAGGCCTATTATTTAGGCGCTGGATGACAGGTATACGTTTACGGACAGAATTAGACTTTTAATTGCACAGTAGCGTGTACCTTGAATCTTATATACCCTTTTAGGGATAGATTTAAAGTAGGCCTGATACAGCAGAAACCACTAATTTAGAGAATTGCAAAATTGGGATTTGTATTTCAACCCAGAACAAAAACTGTGCTTTGACAGACACTAAATAACTTGACCAGCTAAAGCAATAATGACAGATTTGGATGAATATAAATTTGAGGCCTATTTTTTAGGCGCTGGGTGACAGGTATACGTTTACGGACAGAATTAGACTTTTAATTGCACAGTAGCGTGTGTGTGTGAAGTTATTGAGAATAACCCTATCTGCACCTTGAATCTTATATACCCTTTTAGGGATAGATTTAAAGTAGGCCTGATACAGCAGAAACCACTAATTTAGAGAATTGCAAAATTGGGATTTGTATTTCAACCCAGAACAAAAACTGTGCTTTGACAGACACTAAATAACTTGACCAGCTAAAGCAATAATGACAGATTTGGATGAATATAAATTTGAGGCCTATTTTTTAGGCGCTGGGTGACAGGTATACGTTTACGGACAGAATTAGACTTGGAATTGCACAGTAGCGTGTGTGTGAAGTTATTGAGAATAACCCTATCTGCACCTTGAATCTTATATACCCTTTTAGGGATAGATTTAAAGTAGGCCTGATACAGCAGAAACCACTAATTTAGAGAATTGCAAAATTGGGAATTGTATTTCAACCCAGAACAAAAACTGTGCTTTGACGGACACTAAATAACTTGACCAGCTAAAGCAATAATGACAGATTTGGATGAATATAAATTTGAGGCCTATTTTTTAGGCGCTGGGTGACAGGTATACGTTTACACACAGAATTAGACTTGGAATTGCACAGTAGCGTGTGTGTGAAGTTATTGAGAATGACCCTATCAGCACCTTGAATCTAATATACCCTTTTAGGGATAGATTTAAATAACCACACTATTGATGGTTAAATGGACTTGGTGGCAGCTTGCCCCTGATGTAGGATATAGCAAAAAAATAACCACACTATTGATGGTTAAATGGACTTGGTGGCAGCTTGTCCCTGATGAAGGATATAGCTAAAAAATAACCACACTATTGATGGTTAAATGGACTTGGTGGCAGCTTGCCCCTGATGTAGGATATAGCCAAAAAATAACCACACTATTGATGGTTAAATGGACTTGGTGGCAGCTTGCCCTTGATGTAGGATATAGCCAAAAAATAACCACACTATTGATGGTTAAATGAACTTGGTGACAGCTTGCCCCTGATGTAGGATATAGCAAAAAATAACCACACTATTGATGGTTAAATGGACTAGGTGGCAGCTTGTGCTGGCGCACCACAAGCCACAAAATGGCCGCCGATCACCCCAGAAAAAAGTGACTGAAAAACGCTCTGGGCAGCCTAAAAACAGTGAGCAATTGAATAGCAGCAGTTCAATGATCCACAGCTGTAGATCGATCACTGTCTTAAGTGTTTTGGAGGAGTTAATCACTGCCTAATCTCGCCCTAACGTCGCAGCTGCAACCTCTCCCTACACTTGTAACAGCAGAGTGACGTGCAGCGCTACGTGACCCAAGCTTATATAGAGGCTGGGTCACATGCTGCACTGGCCAATCACAGCCATGCCAATAGTAGGCATGGCTGTGATGGCCTCTTGGGGCAAGTAGCATGACGCTTGTTGATTGGCTTCTTTGCAGCCTTTCAAAAAGCGCCAAGAAAGCGCCGAACACCGAACCCGAACCCGGACTTTTACGAAAATGTTCGGGTTCGGGTCCGTGTCACGGACACCCCAAAATGACACCCCTATACAGTTCGGGTTCACTCATCCCTACTTATGGGCATTCCACGATACTGCTGGGTTGGAGCAGCGTTCAGAGTAAAGTACTCTTTTAATGCCCTACTGAGTTCTGTTCTATGTCGAGGTGAAAAGAATGTATAGTCCTTCTCTGACTCGTGGATTATTCTCCAAATATCATATAAGTCATGTTTGCATAGCACTTTGGCCAAGGAAGGGGATCTCCATGTAGAAGGAGAGGTAGTGTCCCAATGAAAATCATGCACTGTGCTGAAATCCCCACAGATTATCAGGTGTCCCCGTCTATATTTATCAATCTTACTCATCAATTTGTTGAAAAAAGACGGTTGGTGTCTGTGAGGAGCATAGATAGCCACCACCATGTATATGACATTATTAATTCCCGTAAGCAAAAACGTACTCATGGTTTTCTGAACCCCCCTGGCTGGCGTGCAGTGACAGGAAGAGTGCACCGGTTCTTCCCTTTGGGGAACACTCCAGTTCTGGGGTTCTCCTGCTTGATGGGGGATGAGGTGCCCTTGATATTGATGTTTAATGGTGCGAGGCAGTATCCTGGTGTCTTGACGCCAACACCACAAGGTGCAAGTGTAGTAAAGAAATCATGAGTCCAGGTTAACAGCAAACAATTCTTAACTGAAGCTTCACATGCAGACAATTCAAGTAAAGGTAATGGTGTCACAGCTGACACAGATAACTATAGGCCAAACCAAAGAAACCATTAGATGTTTTAGGCAATCTTCCTTATCCTGCACTTTACTAACTGACTTGTACACACAAGCATCCAGTCACGGGGTGTATACTTTACTTCTGGCAACCAACAGGGCAGTTCTCCCTAACAGCAAGCAAACCTTCTGGTCCATTCTTTAAACGGGTTGCTGTACTTACAGTACACTTCCACAGATTCCACCTTAGGATGTGGAGATTCTCACAGTGGGCCAAACTGTAATTTTGTATGCTCAGACACAGGAGGCCTTAAGTCCTTTTAGACAAGATACCTCTACCGGACTTGCACTTCAACTCTCTGTTACATCTGGCCTGCTTTTGTTAATTGTTGATCTGGTCTTTGGGTAAATTGGCTTAAACTCAGACTGGATCAAACTAGACTACACTTTGCACTGAAATGCTCACTATGCTGGCTCTCTCCTCTCCTAATATAGAGGGTGACACCAGCCCCATCTAGTGATAAACAGTCAATTACATTACATAGCTCCTGTTGATGTCACTGTTATGGGGTCCACTTTAGGTTTCACTGTTATGGGGTCGACTGTCCATGTCACTATTATGGACGCAGTGTGGATGTCACTGTTATGGGGAATGTGATGACATCATGCCACTGACCACTTGTGGGGTGGATTGTTCATAATTTGCACCAGGTGTACTGTATCTTTGTCCATCATTTTGGGGAGGCAGTCAGGAACATGAGCTATTATTTAATATGTGTCTTTCCTGTAGCTGCCTGAGTTCCACAACAACTTGAATCAACTATGCGGTGCCTTTTGTCTGACTAACAATCCAGCAGATGTATGGGAAAGGACCTCCATCACTGTGGATTGCATTAGCCCTCTTGCATTGTATTAGGAGTCGATCAGTCTGTCTGGCTGAAGTGGAAAAGCTGTGTCATCAGAATGACATTATGCAGTTGGATTGAACTGACAACCAGTGATAGAACAGACACGATTATCTGCCACCAATCCTTTGGGGGCCAATGCACTGAAATGGAGGCTGAGTGAAAAAAAAGGGCGGCTGCCCCTGTCATCAGCAGCTATTCTACAAGACGTCAGCCAAGGGACTACGGTTCCATCTGGTGAACTTCAGAACTGCTCTTTTGCCCAACCTCGAGCCTACGGGTGGGGTTGGAGAATCCAGGTTGGGACGATCTGATCATCTGGCCACATGCCTCGCTGTGCATGGACTGCTTCCTAAGCTTGCTGCTATCTCCTCTTGGTGGGTGTCCACCCAAAGCGGGGTGCTACTGGCTGGGCTAGTCGGTCCTGGGTCCCCCAAAGTCACAGAGGTTTAATCCCTGGCGAGTCAGTGGAAGGGTGAATCACTGTCACATGTGCCATCCTGTGTCATTGCCGGGATTTTACTATATGCTGATGACTGTTGGTTATCCAATACAATCTTTGGAGCGTTGTACCCTCACCCTATGTTGTCTGTGTAGTGTTCCACTCGTGGGAAAGGAGCACGGGCATTCGGTGGTATGAGCCCTGCCCCTGTGCGGTCTTTATAAAGATAGCCAGGCCAGCAGACGAGAGCGCCCACTGACCCTTCTGTCTCCACAGGGAGCACTGTGGATATCACTTTTATGGTGGTACTGCAGCTGTCACTGGATTAGGGGTTAAAGGGTGAATACCAAGGGATTGGTGGGATAAGTCGCTTTGGGTTTAGCTCAAAGCCAAATCAGTTAGTTATTCCAGTGGGTCCACACTCACTGATCTGTAAGAAATGTCATGGACAAATTTACCATAAGGTGGAAAAATTCCTTCTTGACCCCTATTGGCAGTTGACCATATCTGGTATTGCAGCTCATCCTCACTGCACTTAGATGCTGCTTGAAAGTGCAAAATAATTAACATCTTTATCATCTTTAAACAGTAATATATTGAATGAGGTCTAGGAAGACTGCATTCAAGCAGTGCCTGCTACATGGACTTAGGCTGACAACACTGTTTTGGAACTTGCTTTAACACCCATTTCAGGCCTTCACCCATGGGCACCACTATCTATTGTACCTTTAATAACTTGTTATGTTTCAGCCCACTCAATGGTGCCTCAAGCAAAACAATAGTGTCACACATGAGTATATATCCCCAAATCAAATCACGTGATATATAAGTGAACAATTAACCATTTAGTGCATCAAGCTACTACATCATATAATAATATAATCTAAAATATCAAAATAGTAAAGTGAATACATGATTATACATAAATATAAAAAAAAGTCTCCATGATTATATATAATAGTGATAAAATGTAAGTGCAAGAATTATTTGATCAATATTGTTCAGCAGCGCTCCTCCCAAGCAACGCCCACGTGACCTAGGGCGTGCTGACGTGTTTCTAGGGATTTTGCCATACCTCTGATGGGTGCAAAAACAAACATAACAACCACTTTCCAGTATATCATTCCTAATGGCTGCCGCAAAAGTTAAAGCTAAAAAACCTCTTCATTCTTTCATCTATATATGAAAATTAGGGTGGAAAGACTGCTATTTCTTGCACTCCTTAACTTACCGTATTCCTTTCAAGTCCAAGCCTCTTCTATAAAGCACCCTTTCTTGCCCTCTGTTCACACAAGATAATATTGTATCAGCTTTAGATGCTCCAGCTTGGCATTATCAATGCTAAATTCTTATATAAAATTTGGTTGGTACTCTGAAGGTGATGTTTTGTATGTTTATAGGATTCTGCTGCAGACTTTGTGTGAACCAAGCCTCCCAGCTGGCCTTAATAAGCAAAGAACCAATAATGGCTGCAAAAAATTGCAGTGTTTAAAGAAATAAAATATGTTGACATATGAAAGTACTGTAAAGCCATCAACGTTCTCATTGCCACTTGCATTGAGAGCTCTATGCCTTGTAAATAACATGATTATATTTGTGGCTCTGTAGCATAGCGATTAAGCAGAGAGCTCATCAAATAATTTTGCCACTATTAGGCAAGCATATCACTAAAGAACTACATTTAATTTTGTTAAGATTGAATGTCGGATTCTCTGCAGAAAAGTAAATACAATTCCCATAATTTCCTACATTTAACTGTACTCATTTCTCACACATGATACATCCTCAGCTATATAATGTAATCTCTGCCTAGATTTAACAGACTGCAAATGCTTCATTTCAAAGGATTATGATGTGTACAACTATTGGATGTTTGTGCTTATTCATTTAAACTTCCACTATGTCATGAACAAAAAGCCAGATAATAGTTAATTGCAGATTATTTGTTGAGCTAAAGTTTGATCCCTAGAGAAAAACATTTCAGAAATACAAAAGTATAGTAGTAAAAGCAATGGCAATAGGTCCGAGTTATTCCTTAGTAGTAAAATTGGACTGAAGTCAGATGCACGGGAACCCAAAAATAAGGCTTATACTGTCAACTGCCAACTACAGACGGCCTACTTATCAATGCAAACAAGAAGGCTAATGTGGTTAATTTTAGTTAAATGAAATTGCATAGGCATAGGTAAATCTGTTCCTGCTTCCCCATAGACCCAAGAAATATATGTTAGGGACCTAAGGAGTGGGGTAAAGAAGTTTTCTGATACTTAGATATTGATTGTATCCTCAGGATAGGTCATCAATATCAGTTCAGCCGCAGTATGACACCCAGCATCCCCATTGTTTAGCTGTTTCGGGCAGCCGCTAGGAACTACACAGTGGACTGAAGATGCCAGCAGCGGCCTGAAACAGCTGTTTGGTGGGGTCTGGGGTGTCAAGCCCAAACTAATCTCATATTGATGACCGATCCTTAGTATGCAAAGCCCCTTTAAAAGGCTCATTAGCTTTATGTTTACTAAACCACCATTATGTCTTCATTATTTCTTTTCGCAGCTGGACTTTAGCACTCCAAATCTACCCATACCAAAGCTATCTGTTTCAGCAAAATAACTTGATACCCTAATGGAGTCTGGTACTTATCTCCAGTGGCAGCAGATGCATAACTATTGTGCACTGGGGTGGGGTGTATTGTCCTCTGCTTCATCTGCATTATGCACATGCATCAGATAAACCAAATAGAGGATGTAGGAAGGGAGTTCTAAGGACCACTATTATTCAATTGAATAGGTGAAAGACAGTTGTGATGCCAGCTCTGAATGTAGGCAATTTAGTGAAAACAAGAGGTTATCTCCTTAGTGTAATATTGCAGATCCCATGTCAGGCCTCATGAGCACAAGGGAACCTGTCAGCTCCAAAATGCACCATAAACAGCAAGCATTACCTTACAGATTTTAAAATCAGGGTTCCATTGATTTTTTTTTTGTCTAAGATTTCCAATGCACATGATTGCTGAAAAATAACTTTTATTTCCCCACAGGTTGTATGTAAATGAGATTCTTGAAATCAAGGGGGCAGTGGCATTCACCTGAAATAATACAAAAGGCCATCGATCAAATGTAGGAAGGGCAAGGAAGGGGACCCGGCGAGCTTGACTTCAAATGAGAAAGCTGCTCCTCCCTTGACTTCAAGAATTCTCATTTTAGCAATCATGTGCATATAGACCAGGGATCAGCAACCTCCAGCTGTTCTGAAACTACAACTCCCAGTATCCTATTTTCACTTCTACGGGTGTTAAAAGAACAGACAATAAGTGTGCATGCTGAGAGCTGTAGTTTCACAGCAGCTGGAGTGCTGAAGGTTGCTGATCCCTGTCTTAGACAAAAAAAAAAAAACTATTAGAAACCTGATGTCAACATCTGTAAGGTAATGCTAGTGATTTATGGTGCACTTGGAGCTGACAGGTTCCCTTTAAAGCCCTGTATCATTTTTGGTGCTTTCTTTCTGGCCTCAGCTTGTTACTGCAGTGAGTGTGGAACCAATGTGTTAACCAATAGATTTGTCTTTGGGCTAAACCTAAGGGAGTCATCCTGGCAGTCCCCTGGTATTCACCCTTTAACCCCTATACATGGATAAATGGTGAAATTTATCAAGACTGGTGCTTTCTGCTCCTGTCTTGATATCCTCTGTGCTGTAGTCCGTGCACATAACCAGAAATCAACAACAGCTCAGAGCTGCTGTAGATTTCTGTATTCATTTACACCAGAAAACTGGCGTAAACGAAGATAAATTTGTCGCTGGGCCTGGCCCTGCCCCCTTTAATGCCCTTGCCACGTCCAGTTTTAGAAAAGTGGCAAGGACAGTGGAAAAGGGGAAATGCGACTTGGAGTAGTCTCTGTGTGGGTAACAGATGACCCATGGGGTACAGAGAGACCGGTGAAGGGTACCGAGGGGTCAGGCAGAATCGTAGTCAGGGATAGGCTGAGGTTAGGGCTGGAGGAGTATATGCAATAAGGTAACAGGTCCGAGTTCAGGGCATGAAGTGAAGTATCATTACGAGTAACAGACCCAGATCAGGTCAGGCAGCAAAGGGTCAAATACAGGTAAACGGCTAAAGGTTGGTACATCGGCAGACAAAAAGAGACCTTTTGATCGAGCCCCCTCCCAGGTGTCTAAAGTACCCCAGAGTTGCCAGCTTTTGACTGGTGGAAATTAGGACATGCATGTTGGCCCCTTGATGGCCAGAGGTAGTGCCCGCACACTCTACGGGTGCAGGGGAAGAGGTCTTGCCGGCTAGTAGGCCACAGCCTGCGAGAGGGAATAAAGTGACACAGCAGCCAAAGTCAATGGGAGCAACAATATAGTAAAGAGCTCCCTCTACTAAAATGTTGGCAGTGCTGTGGCAACTGAGCTACATCGAACAGAAAATCATTGGGAGTCCGGAATTCCAGACCATCACTTGAAAAAAGACTGACCAACTCCTTTAATACCCACAGTTGTTTAGACCTATTATAGGTCGTACATCTTTACGAATTCATAAATAGAGATGTCCCGAACTATTCGCCGGCGAACATCGCTTGTCCGCTTTCGCCGCAGCAGGCGAACATAGCTTGTTCGCGTTCACCGCGGTGGGCAAACATATGCGATGTTCGGTCCGCCCCCTATACATCATCATTGAGCAAACTTTGACCCTGTACCTCACAGTCAGCAGACACATTCCAGCCAATCAGCATACCCTCCCACCTCCTATCAAAAAGCAAGGACAGCATCCATCTTAGATTCATTCTGAAGCTGCAGTGTTAGTGAGAGCAGGGAGAGTGCTGATGCTGCTGCTGAATTAATAGGGAAATCGTTAGCTAGGGCATTGTTCTGTGTTCACTCCAGTCCTCAAAGACTCATCTGCTGTAAGGACAGCGTCCTGACAGCACCCCAAAAAGTCCTTTTTAGGGCTGGTACATCAGTCTGCTTTATATATATATATATATATATATATATATATATATTTTGCAGATGCCTGCCCGTGTGTGTCAGGCCCACTGACTGTACTGTGCCCACTGCCAGTGCCCACCACTCATATCGGGTGGCACAGTACCTTGCAGATAAAAAAGTAATACATTTTTTTTCTCTGTAATATAATTGCAGTTGCCTGCCAGTGTGTGTCAGGCCCACAGAGAGTACTGTGCCCACTGCCAGTGCCCACCACTCATATCTGGTGGCACAGTACCTTGCAGATAAAAAAGTAATAAATTTTTTTCTCTGTAATATAATTGCAGTTGCCTGCCAGTGTGTGTCAGGCCCACAGACTGTACTGTGCCCACTGCCAGTGCCCACCACTCATATCTGGTGGCAATGTACCTTGCAGATGAAAAAGTTATAAAAAAAAATTCTCTGTAATATAATTGCAGTTGCCTGCCAGTGTGTGTCAGGCCCACAGACTGTACTGTGCCCACTGTCCACCACTCATATCAGGTGGCACAGTACCTTGCACGCATAGTACCACTAATCTAAAAAAAAATGACAGGCAGAGGCAGGCCACCCCGCAGGGGCCGTCATGGTAGTAGTGCTGTGATTTCCTTTGGCCCTAGAATAATGGCCAGTGTTCAGAGGCCACGTACTCTGAACTCGAAAAGTTCTGAGGACATAGTTGACTGGCTAACACAGGACACCCAATCTTCTACAGCTTCCGCTAGGAACCTTGACGCACCATCCTCCTCCAGCTTAGCTTCGGGCACCTCTCAAGTTACCACTCGCCCACCTGCCGCCACCACCAACACTAGCACCACAGCCGCTTCACTTGATCTGTCAGAGGAGTTATTTACACATCAGTTGGAAGAAATGAGTGATGCGCAACCATTATTGCCAGAGGATGTAGATAACAGGGATATGTCTCAGTCAGGCAGCATTACACACATGGACGTACGGTGTGATGATGATGATGTTGTACCTGCTGCTGCTTCCTTTGCTGAGTTGTCAGATACAAGTGAAGCAGTTGAAGATGACGATGTGTCCGTGGATGTCACGTGGGTGCCCGCTCGAAGAGAAGAAGAACAGGGGGAAAGTTCAGATGAGGATACAGAGAGGAGGAGGAGGAGACAAGTTGGAAGCAGGGGGAGGTCATCGCAAGGAGCTAGTGGCACAGTCAGACAGCATGTATAGGCACGCGGGGTGAGCCAGACAGCACGCCAATCAACGCATGCTGTTGCCACCACCAGAATTGCAAAGCTCAGCAGTGTGGCATTTTTTTTGTGTGTCTGCCTCTGATAACAGCGATGCCATTTGCAACCTGTGCCAAAAGAAACTGAGTCATGGGAAGTCCAACACCCACCTAGGTACAACTGCTTTGCGAAGGCACATGATCTCACATCACAAACGCCTATGGGATCAACACATGATGAGTACAAGCAGCACACAAACTCAAAGCCACCATCCCCCTCCTGGTCCAGGATCTTCAGCCACGTCAACCACTGCTGTCCACCTTGCCCCCTCTCAACCACCCGCCACTCCGCCTCTCACCTTCAGCAGTTCCATCTCATCTGCCCACAGTCAGGTGTCTGTCAAGGAAATGTTTGAGCGTAAGAAGCCAATGTCACAGAGTCAACCCCTTGCCCGGAGTCTGACAGCTGGCTTGTCGGAACTCTTAGCCCGCCAGCTTTTACCATACAAGCTGGTGGAGTCTGAGGCCTTCAAAAAATTTGTAGCTATTGGAACACCGCAGTGGAAGGTACCCGGCCAAATTTTTTTTTCACAAAAGGCAATCCCAAAACTGTACTCTATTGTGGAAAAGGAAGTCATGGCATGTCTGACACACAGTGTTGGGGCAAGGGTCCATCTGACCACTGATTCCTGGTCTGCAAATCACGGTCAGGGCAGGTATATTACGTACACTGCGCATTGGGTAAACCTGCTGACGGCTGCCAAGCATGGAATGCGTGGCTCTGCAGAGGAGTTGGTGACACCGCCACTACTTGCAGGCAGGCCTGCTGCCACCTCCTCTACTCCTCCTACTCCATCCTCTTCGCTAACCTCCTTGGCTGAGTCCTCTTCTGCTGCTGCGTCTTGCTCCACATCAACTGCCCCCCCCAGCTCCCCAGAGGCTATTCCACATCCCGGATACGACAGTGTCACGCCGTCTTGGGGTTGACTTGCCTGAAAGCAGAGAGTCACACCGGACCAGCACTCCTGTCCGCCCTGAACGCACAGGTAAATCAGTGGCTGACCCCGCACCAACTGGAGATCGGCAAAGTGGTGTGTGACAACGGAAGCAATTTGTTGGTGGCATTGAATTTGGGCAAGTTGACACATGTGCCGTGCATGGCACATGTGTTGAATCTGATCGTACAACGCTTTGTGCATAAGTACCCAGGCTTACAGGACATCCTCAAGCAGGTCAGGAAGGTGTGTGGCCATTTCAGGTGTTCCTAAACGGCCATGGCGCACTTTTCCGAAACAACATGCCAGTGAGGCGCTTGATTTGCGACAGCCCGACACGTTGGAATTCAACACTCCTAATGTTCGACCGCCTGCTCCAACAAGAAAAAGCCGTCAACGAGTATTTGTATGACCGGGGTGCTAGGACTACCTCTGCGGAGCTGGGTATTTTTTTGCCACGTTACTGGACGCTCATGATCAATGCCGGTAGGCTCATTCGTCCTTTTGAGGAGGTGACAAACCTAGTCATTCGCACCGAAGGCACCATCAGCGACATCATCACATTTGTTTTCTTCCTGGAGCGTGCCCTGCGAAGAGTTCTGGATCAGGCCGTAGATGAGCGTGAAGAGGAAGAGTTGTGGTCACCATCACCACCAGAAACAGCCTTATCAGCATCGCTTGCTGGACCTGCGGCAACGCTGGAAGAGGAGTCTGAGAAAGAGGAGTCAGAGGAAGAATGTGGCTTTGAGGAGGAGGAAGACCAACCACAGCAGGCATCCCAGGGTGCTCGTTGTCACCTATCTGGTAACCCGTGGTGTTGTACGTGGCTGGGGGGAAGAACAGACCTTCAATGAGATCAGTGAGGACGAGGAACGGGACATGAGTAGCTCGGCATCCAACCCTGTGCAAATGGGGTCTTTCATGCTGTCATGCCTGTTGAGGGACCCTCTTATAAAAAGGCTTAAGGAGAATGACCTGTACTGGGTGACCACACTACTAGACCCCCGGTATAAGCAGAAAGTGGCTGAAATGTTACCGAATTACCGGAAGTCGGAAAGGATGCAGCAGTTCCAAAACAAGTTAAAAAGTATGCTTTACACAGCGTATAAGGGTGATGTCACAGAACAACGGGAATCTAACAGGGGAAGAGGTGAAAGTAATCCTCCTCCTACCACGACCACGCCGGCAAGGACAGGACGCTTTACAGATGTGTTGTTGATGGAGGACATGCAGAGCTTTTTAAGTCCTACGCATCGCCACAGCCCCATTCGGGGTCCACCCTCAGAGAACGACTCGACCGACAGGTAGCAGACTACCTCGCCTTAACTGCAGGTATAGACACTCTGAGGAGCGATGAACCCCTTGACTACTGGGTGTGCAGGCTTGACCTGTGACCTGAGATATCCCAATTTGTGATAGAACTTCTGGCCTGCCCCGCTTCAAGTGTCCTGTCAGAAAGGACTTTCAGCGCAGCAGGAGGTATTGTCACTGAGAAGAGAAGTCGCCTAGGTCAAAAAAGTCTAGATTACCTCACCTTTATTAAGATGAATGAGGCATGGATCCCGAAGGGACTGACAGTGGGGGATGCATTTGACTAAAAAAGGCCTGATGAGATGCCTTGGGCTAAAAATGGTCCACACGCTGCTGTATTTAATCTCTGCATACCGGATGACTTGCGTGACTTCTCTGCCACCAACTAGGATTCAACCCGCAATGTTTTAGTGCACTTTCTGCCTGGAAAACATCAATTTTTCCGGCCGCTGCTACAGCAACAATACCTAATTTTTCAGGCAAGTGTACGTGCCTAATTTTTCTGGCCTCTGGTGCTGCACTGTGGCTGCAAAAACAAAACAAAAAAAAAAGGCACATACATGCGTCAATTCCCCTTCGTGATCGTTACCTTGTTGTGGTGAAGGGGCTTGCGTATCACAATGAAGCTATCACCTCTATGAGTGTGTTGGCAATGGCAATGTTGGCACACCCCAGATGATAAGGTCGTTGCTTCATTGTGAACAGACCAAAAGCGATCGGCTGGATATTTTTGCATAGAAAAAACATTAATTTTCTTTGTGATCATCTGAGGTGATCATTAAAGCTTACTAGTCCAACAATGGGCCCACACTGCAGAATCATTGTTTTCTGGGTCACTTAACTGTCACTGCACGACCATAGGCTTTGAAAAACCGCCATCGCCTGCAATCTCCCAAACGTGCGCAGGAGCACATTCATCACTACACCAAGATTGACGCATAGAGGAATAAAATTTATGTCATGAGTGGGTCAACTATTGACAACTCCTTGTGGATGTCTAAAATCTATTCGATACACGTCCCCTGATAGGGGACGTAACAGGGATTAAACTGATAAGAATAGTACTACTTAACACACCACTCCTAAAGGTTGGCACAGCACATTGCACGGCGCACGTGCAGTGCCCCAAATTGGAAGTAAGAGGACCGACCAACCATCTTTTTCCATCTCCCGGTTCCTAAAATCTATTCCATACACCGGCCCCTGATAGGGGACAAAACAGAGATTAAACTGGTAAGAACAGATTTTTTTATAAAAAAAAGAAAGAAAAGAGGACAGCCTCTGCGGAGCTGGGTATTTTTTGGCCGAGTTACTGAACGCTCATGCACAATGGCTGTAGGCTCATGCGTCCTTTTGCGGAGGTGACAAACCTGGTCAGTCAAACCCAAAGGCAACATCATTGACCTCATCCCATATGCGTTTTTTCTGGAGCGTGCCCTGCGAAGAGTGCTGGATCAGGCCGTAGATGAGCATGAAGAGGAAGAGTTGTGGTCACTATCACCACCAGAAGCAGCCTTGTCGTCATCGATTGCTGGACCTGCGGCAACGCAGAGAGAGGAGTCTGAAGAAGAGGAGTCAGAGGAGGAAGGTGGCTTTGAGGAGGTGGAAGACCAACCACAGCAGGCGTCCCAGGGGGCTTGTTGTCACCCTTGGTGTTGTTCGTGGCTGGGCGGAGGAAGAGACCTTCAATGACGTCAGTGAGGACAAGGAACGGGACATGGCTAGCTTGGTATCCAACCTTGTGCAAATGGGGAGTTTGCGGTTGTGCAAATGGACTGTTTGCGGTTGCTTGCGGTGCGTTAAACGGGGAGTTTGGTCTGTCAGAGTTTGGTCTGTCACTGTGAAGCGGGCGTAACCCTTACACTACCTGATCGATACAACATCATAGACCAAAACAAACAAGTGGAAATAATGTATCAAAATATCAATTTATTATAAAATATAAAGTATGGAGAAAAGACAGGATGGTATACAGTATACAGAGAAGCAAAGGGCCATGCGACATCAAATCATACACCTATCTACCTATGCATAGTAAAACACAGGGAAGTATAGCCAATAAAGGGAGGGGGGAAAAGGGAAAGGGGACCGGGGCACTAGCTCCAGGACAACCGGTACTGCGTAACACAATAAGTAATCACCACATTGGGGCTATATGCAGTTAGTGCAGAAAATCATACCAGGTTGTCCATGAGCTATCCCACCCATCCCAAAATACATAGGCAACAAAACTGACCAGTATACACAATGAGTCCTCAAATGAAGTCAGTATCTAGATCTCAGAAAGTGGCAAAAATAAACCTGGAATGTCAGGGACCCACTATGGATGTATATAGAAGTGCCATATGGGGATGTCAGGCTATACTAAACACAGGACGTACCTGAAGAGTTGGTGAATATGATGGATGCCAGACCCTAAGCGCGAGACCTCGACGCGAGTTTCACCTCAGCGGCTTCGTCAGGAGGATGAAAGATGGCTTAACTAGTAAGGGAGTTGCCCTAAGTCTATTGTGGATTTGAGATATAAGCTTTTTAGGCTGCTTCGGAGAATTAATAATGGACTCCATCCAAACCAATGGTCTAAGCAGTTCACCCTCACGTGTGTTGTGGGATACGAACTGCTTAACGAATGTAATCAGTGTTAGACCAGCGGGTTGAGGTTTTAAGATCTCCATAATGTCGTTAGTACTTATTATTTCTCCCGTAGGCTCCAGAAAGGATGTGATAAGTACAGGCGAGCATCTTAGTTCTCAAGGAGTAGAAGACAATCTGTCTGGGGAGATTGTTCCAATCATGTCTCCAACTTGTAGGAGAGGAGATGGGAACGGTATAGAACAATGAGTGGATAGTAACCATTTCCAAGCATTAAGTGTCGCTTTTAAAATTGGGTAAGAAGAGGGGGTTGTATAAGTTGGGTTTTGGCAACCTAGAAGGAGTGAGCGAAAGGATCTGCCCATCAGTTGTTGTTCTAGAGAAACCCATGATTTATCAGATTTAATCCGTAACCACTCGACTACCCTAGAAAACAGTATTGCATTATCATAAATCTCAGGGACAGGAACGCCTATACCGCCCAGGGCCACAGGTTTTGAAAGCTGGGAATAAGCTAACCTCGATTTCTTACCGTTCCATATAAAGGATCTGAATTTTTTCCTCATCTGTTCGTAGAATGACTTAGGTATAGGGATGGGCAGAACTTGTTGGAGGTATGACGAGGTATAATCAAGGATGTCAGGAGGTTCTTACGCCCAAACCAAGACAGATATGGGGTACGGTGATTGAGGTTATCTATATCCTTAAACATAGATTGGAGCAGGGGGGGATAATTAAGCGAAAAGAGGTCTGGGATGGATGGACTTATCCTAACACCCAGATAGGTCAGGAAAGGGGAGGACCAGTCAAAGGGCGAGTCCGTTTTTAATAGAGATGGGACGGGGGATTCGTCGAATCCACGAATCCCTCGAATCTTGCTGGATTCGTGGGATTCGTGGACTCGAATCCCGACGTAATTTGCCTGAAACTAATCTGGTGGGAGGGACTGGGAGGCGGAGCTGGGGGCCGGTGCATTCACTGTGCTCCGGCCCCTCCGCTCCAGTAGTTATAAAATGTGTAATTGTGATTAATAATCATGCTGCCCCCTCTGTCTGTAGTATTACATGATTCAATAAATCTTACTTACAGGGCTAGTACTGCTATCGTAACAGGCCGGCCGGGCAGACGAGCGGCAGCGTCACTGACTGACGTCACCTGCCTGAGCCGCCTGCTTTATGAATGAAGCAGGCGGCTCAGGCAGGTGACGTCAGTCAGTGACGCTGCCGCTCGTCTGCCCGGCCGGCCTGTTACGATAGCAGTACTAGCCCTGTAAGTAAGATTTATTGAATCATGTAATACTACAGACAGAGGGGGCAGCATGATTATTAATCACAATTACACATTTTATAACTACTGGAGCGGCAATGGGGGGGGGGTCTTTGGATGACACTGTTAAGGGGTGGGTCTGTGGATGGCACTGTTATAGGGTGGGGGGGTCTGTGGATGGCACTGTTATAGGGTGGGGGTGGGGGGTCTGTGGATGGCACTGTTATGGGGTGGGGGGGTCTGTGGATGGCACTGTTATGGGGTGGGGGGGTCTGTGGATGGCACTGTTATGGGGTGGGGGGGTCTGTGGATGGCACTGTTATAGGGTGGGGGTGGGGGGTCTGTGGATGGCACTGTTATGGGGTGGGGGGGTCTGTGGATGGCACTGGTATGGGGTGGGGGGGTCTGTGGATGGCACTGTTATAGGGTGGGGGTGGGGGGTCTGTGGATGGCACTTTTATGGGGTGGGGGGGTCTGTGGATGGCACTGTTATGGGGTGGGGGGGGTCTGTGGATGGCACTGTTATAGGATGGGGGGGTCTGTGGATGGCACTGTTATGGGGTGGGGGGTCTGTGGATGGCACTGTTATAGGATGGGGGGGTCTGTGGATGGCACTGTTATGGGGTGGGGGGGTCTGTGGATGGCACTGTTATAGGATGGGGGGTCTGTGGATGGCACTGTTATGGGATAGGGGGGTCTGTGGATGGCACTGTTATGGGGTGGGGGTGTCTGTGGATGGCACTGTTATGGGGTGGGGGGATCTGTGAATGCCAGGGGGAGAGGTGAGAGGCACTATGATACTACTGGCACATTGGGGGGAGGCACTATGATACGGGCACATTATGGGGGGAGATGGCACTATGATACGGGCACATTATGGGGGGAGATGGCACTATGATACGGGCACATTATGGGGGGAGATGGCACTATGATACGGGCACATTATGGAGGGGAGGTGGCACTATGATACGGGCACATTATGGGGGGAGGTGGCACTATGATACGGGCACATTGGGGGGGAGATGGCACTATGATACCGGCACATGGGGGGGGAGGAGAGAGGCACTCCGCACTTGATACTGGCACATGATTAGGGGGGCATCTATGGGGACACTTACTGGCACATTATTGGGTGGCACTGTGGGGCCACTTCTTATTGGCACATTATTGGGGGCACTATGGGGGCATCTTCTGAGGCCACAAAGAAGGGGTATTTTATATGGGGGGCTCTGTGTGGTACTAGTATTATCAGGGGTATTATCTGTTTCTGCAGTATAGTATTGGGGAGCACAGCGGAACAGTATTGGGGTTGTTAGGATGATTTGTCCAGAAGATGGGAGGATGATGGAAAAGTAGTAAACTAAGATTTTTTTTTTTGTCAAGCTGCAGAGACGAAAAATGGCTGAAAAATGGTGTCTGGTCTGAAAGGAGAAGATGAGGAAAGAGAACATCTACAAGAGACGTCACTGGATGTAAGAGGTATGAGGCTGTATTACCCTGTATGTTCTGTAGTGATAGGAGCAGGGGTCATCGCGGTCATATAGGGTGCGACCGTGACTGGGAGGTGGAGGTTCAGACAAACTGATGCGGTCTGACTTTGTTTCTTACACCGTGCGTTCACACAATTATGTACAGGATTCGTAGGATTCGAGATTCGAAAGATTCGATATATTCGAGAACCTTTTCGGATTCGGATTCGGATTCGAATAAAATTGGATTCGTCCCACCTCTAGTTTTTAAGGTCTGTTTGTTTGTTGGGGAGATGCCCAGGCTCATAATTTGGGATTTTTTTCCGTTAATTTTGAAATGAGAGATTATGCTATAGTTTTGTAAGTGCTTTTGAATGATAGTGAGGGAAACCATGGAGTTGGTGGTCATGATCATGACGTCATCAGCAAAGGCCGCTAATTTGTGCTCTTGGTCACCCAGTCTAATACCACTAATGAGTGAATTGCTTCTCACTGAAACCAATAGGGGCTCTAATGTTAGAACGAAGAGTAAAGGCGACAGGGGGCAGCCCTGTCTAGTGCCATTACATATATTGAAGTGTGCAGATAGGGTGCCATTGATCATTACCTTAGCGGTTGCTGATAAGTACATTGCAAAAACAGCTTGTACATAGAGACCAGGGAGACCAAAACGCAGCAGAGTTTCTCTAAGGTATAGCCAGTTAATTCTATCAAACGCTTTTTCTGCGTCAGTACTCAAAAAAAGTAGAGGTTTCGAGCGTGCTGATGCATGACATAACACATTAATAACTCTAGACGTGTTATCCCTGCCTTCCCTGTTGCGAACAAACCCCACCTGGTCTCTATGAATCAAAAGGGGGAGGAAGTTGGCTAGACGGTTGGCTAACATTTTTGCCAAAAGCTTCAAATCTATGTTGAGAAGAGAGATAGGCCTGTAGCTGGCCCATTGTTTTGGGTCTTTTCCTTCTTTAGCAATCAGAGTAATGTGTGCAACCATCATGTCCCTAGACAGAACGCCACCTTTTAGTGTAAGATTGCAGACATCTAGAAGGTGGGGTAGCAGCTGGCTCTGGAAAGTTTTATACTATGAGGCCGGTAGACCATCTGGGCCAGGGCATTTACCTGCAGGGATCTGGAGCAGGGCAGTTGTTAACTCGTCTAGGGTAAAGCGGAAGTTTAAGGCCTTCTTTTGTGAGTCTGTCAAAGATGGGAGGGTAACTGAATCTAAAAAGGCAGATATTAGGGATTTATGGGAATCAGGGTCTTCTGAAGGAGATAAATTATAAAGGGCTTCATAGAAATCTCGAAACTGGGCTACAATTTGGGAGGTGGTGAATATTGGCTCTCCTAGCGATGAGGTTAGCTGATGTATAAAGTTATTGGCTCTCCTGTTTTTTATTTTGTGCATCATGAATTTGGAGGCCCTGTCTCCATGTGCGAAGTATTTGTGTTGGGAATTAAAAATAATTTGGCTACCTTAGTTTGTAAAAGAGCTTTCATTTCAGCCCTAAGTTTTGATAGTTCCTTGAGTTGGAGGTCTGAAAAAGAACTCTTATGGAGCGTCTCTAGGGCTTTGATTTTTAGTTGGATGGCTTCTATTTTTTCCCCTCTGACTTTCTTCAGGAATGTACCTATGCTAATGAAGTGTCCCCTAATGTAAGGTTTGTGAGCGTCCCAGAGAAATTGAGGTGAAGTAGAGGGTTGTTTGTTTAGGAGAAAATATTCCTTTAGAAGGGCCTCAATTTTGTTTCTAGATTCCGCGTCTCCCAGTAGGGATTTGTTAAGACGCCAACTGAAAGTTCTCGGATCCTGTGAAGGCATAAGAATGGAGAGAAAAACAGGGGCATGATCAGATAAGTGGATGGATCCAATGCTGGTCTCTGAGCACATCTGAAGGTGTTCTTTAGACACAAAAAGGTAATCTAGGCGATGGTAGGTGTTATGGGGATGTGAGAAAAAAGTGAAATCTTTGGAGTCGGGGTGGAAGGCACGCCAGGAATCTACTAAATGCAGGTTCCACAAACCTTCCCTCATAGTACATAAAGAACGTAAAGATAGGGCTGATTTGTGCGAAGAGGCATCTATTTGAGGATTCAGGGTTGCATTGAGATCACCTACCAGGACCACCAATCCTTCCTTGAAGGATTCCACAATTGGGATAATTGAAGTTAGCCATTGTGATTGTTTAATATTTGGAGCGTATAAATTGATGAAAGTGTATATCTGAGAGCCAATGTGGCCTTTGACTAGAATATATCTTCCTTCCGGGTCTTGAAGGTGACTAATATACTTAAAGGGTAATCGTCTCTGAAAGCCTATGCTTACCCCACCCTAGGCAGCAGAAACCCCTCCACAATGGAACCATTGAGGAAAATAAGAAAATGTTAGATTGGGGTAATGGTTAAACTTGAAGTGCGTCTCCTGGAGAAAGAGGACATTTACACCTGACTTACGCATCATGGAGAAAATCTGACTACGCTTAGAGGGGGAATTGAAACCCTTCATATTATAGGAAGCTATATGTATGTCAGCCATGTTGATTAGGGTGTCTATAGCTACTTTTGCAAAACTCACGATTTCTCCAGAAAGACGCACTGCTCCATAGGATCATGGACCGCTGCCTCGGATGGGGCGCTGGCGAGCTAGTAACAACCCACCAATTCAGAGTTGAAGAGTGGACATGGTACCTGTACCTGGGGTAAAACCCTAAACAAGGGAAGTGGAAAATGAGAGGGATTAGAACATTAAGTTCACATTGCCTTACAGTCTTGTTCACATTGCCTTACAGTCTTGTAGGCCAAGCGATTAGGCATAAGGGGGAAAAGGTCAACAGACCTGAGAAATGATCTCTATCACAAGGAAGCTGAGGCCTGAACAATTGTATACAATTTCTAAGCAAAAACAGAGGGTAAGAGTATGGGGAACTATGTTGTTCCTATCTATATAGAGCAAGGCTGGAGAGGACAGGAAAGATAGGATATGTAGTAAGGTAGAAAACATCACATATCAGAGTAGATTTTAGGTCAATCACTATAACAAGTAATCCGCAATATGAAAAGAAGGAGAATATAGCAAGCGGTTACTAAATAGGTTTCACGTTAGACTTGGGAAAGTCTTTTTGGTGTTAGCTGACGACCTCTTTTCCCGGATCTCTGAGCTTTGGGGGTCCGTTTCAGCGCAAATGGAGTGATTGTAAGAACAGCAGGAAGCACGGCGAGATCTTGAAATAGTTCCCAATTTTCCACTTTCAAAGGGGGAATTTGTAGCTGATCGTAGAGGTCTTCTAAAATCAGAGTAAGTGGAGATATTGAAGCGTCGTCCCTCCTGGGAAAACGAAATACCAAAAGGAAAGTTCCACTTGTATTGGATTTTATGAGAGCGCAGCCACTCCGTCAGAGGCTTCATGGCTCTGCGCTTTCTGAGAGTGGATGGGGCTAAGTCTTGATAGACTGAGATCTGGGATCCCTCGTAGGAAAAATCGGTGCAGCCTCTTGGACCGCCGCTTTAACTTGAAAATTCAAGAATTTACAAATTATGTCCCTGGGTGGGTTCTTCCAGTTTAGGCTTGGGACGAAGCACTCTGTGAGCACGCTCTAATATTATCTCATGCTCAAAATCAGGGCCCACAAGCTGGGAGCATATAGATTTAACCATGGAGGGTAAGTCACCTGGCTGAACTGCCTCAGGGATCCCTCTGAAGCGCAGATTGTTTCGCCGCCCTCTGTTCTCCTGGTCTTCCAGGGCGTTGTGCAGGTCGTTGAAGTAAGCGCTACACTTTTGGAGGTAGTGGTGGCCGTCTGGTGTTCCAGAATTAAGGCCTGTTGCAATTCAAGTGTCTCTACTCTATCCCCCACCTGCCTCATTTCTTGACGTAGAGCGGAGATTTCGTCAAGCACAGGCTCCATAGCCTTGCAGAGAGCATGTTTCAAATAGTGCCTGGTGATGGGAAGCAAACCTTTGCTCTGCTGTTCCTCCATGTCGCTGTCTTCCTCCGATCTTTCCAGCGATCGCTCCGAATTTTTCTGAGAGTGTGCAGGCGCCATCTTTGAGTCTCGCGCTACAAATGAGGAGGCAGCTTTTTTTATGAATTTGTCCATTTCTCCTGATGTGGCTTGTACTTTGTTGGAGGTAGGATGTTCTCCAGCTTTAGCGTTCCCGATTTTTACAATTTTTAGCTGTGTTCAGGCAGTTTAATGGCTGTATTTGCTGTTCATAGAGATCAGTGTTACGGAGCTCAGGGAAGTGCGGCCATCTCAGACCGGCGCAAGCTCCGCCCCCCCATACCTGATGTTTTAAAACACGTTATTCCAAACAATTTAGGAATGTTAGGTGATTTATGCCCTTTATGGATTAAAACCCGACTCTGCGTCAACTACGTAATTTTCCATGGGAGTTTTGCCATGGATCCCCCTCCGGCATGCCACAGTCCAGGTGTTAGTCCCCTTGAAACAACTTTTCCATCACTATTGTAGCCAGAAAGAGTCACTGTGGGTTTTAAAATTTGCCTGCCTATTGAAGTCTATGGCGGTTCGCCCGGTTCGCCCGTTCACAAACATTTGCGGAAATTCACGTTCGCCGTTCGTGAACGGAAAATTTTATGTTCGCGACATCTCTATTCATAAACATCTTGATTTACGATATGCCATCAGAATAATCCGTACATATCCTTTTTCATAGGGTATTCCAATCTTAAGCATTTACCTTATCAACGGTGCTGGTTCCACCTCTGGAACCTATTTGGAAAATGGGGCTTTGGTGACTATTGTTCACTATTTTTGGGTGCTTCATTCCTCCTAAATCTCAATGGTGAATGACTGGGAAGGTATAAGCAAAGAGAGGTTACCAGATGACTTTACTCTCAATAGCTGAGGATCCAGAAGTGTGGATAATATGCATTAAATGCTTACTATAGGAATCCCCCTTTAATATAAATGATGTGGAGGTAATGCAGCACAGTTTACACTGCATAGTTTGCAGTAATGACACTGATTATGTTGACCTTGAACAGTAAAAGGTCCCTCAGCTTCTTCAGATTTACTGGAACTTCTGCGTAAGTTAAGTACATGCTGAGTAGGATATAAGCTTCTTTCATAAAGCAGCTGAATTTGGAGGAATTAAGAATTCTGCAATTAAAATTGCATGATAAATGACTTACTTAGAAGAAGATTCATTAGTGTATGCTTAATGGTTGTCTTAGTCTGTAGCCTTTTATAAAACAAACACTCCATGAACTGAACAGAACAATAGAAGTCCTGAAATACACATTTTATTCTTCTGTCAGACTAAAATAAATTCATCTTAGTCAGTCATTAAGGGTGATTTATTTAACAAAAATGTACAAATTATTTTTTATAATACAAAGTTACATCCAGACAGGTAATGGAAGGAATACTGTAGTGTATTTGTAATGAAGAAAGTAACTGTTTATAGGGGGTAATTACATTATTTATTCATCATCTAACATTTTACATGATGGAGAATCATACAAAGATAAATATAACCACTTATTCGATTGTATGGTCCCATGGTTAGACGAACGGATACTGATCTCAAGATTTAAGCCTTCAAGGAGTTTTCTGGGACCTAGCAGGCTCCACAAACCCATTGCACATAAAACCCCTGTAGGAGAAATTTCATATACTTACCATTCCAAAGTAATATGGATCAACCTCTGGGGAACAGCCAAAAGTCATGTGATGCCCTTCTTCTAAAAATGTTGCTTCTGTATGTCCTTTATCTGGTTTCTGGTATGGGCTATGGATGGGATGTCACTTCTACTGTGGATGGAGCCAGAATTATTCCTTTCCCTGGCGCATGTGCAAACTCTTGAATCCACCTTATCTACGCATGCTCCAGGGATAGGAGTAGTTCTGGTCCTGTCCAAATGGCAGTGATGTCATGTCCATAGTCTAGGCCGAAAACCTAGTAAAGGATATCATATAATGTTGGTGGAAGCTGGATTTTTAGAAGGTGAGCTTCATGTGACTGGATTCCTGGGAAGCCAATCCATGCTACACAGTTTTGTAGTATGGATTTTGTAGTTTTTCCACCTCAAAATCATCTCCAAAAAAAAAATATATCAAAACACCCCCCTCCCATGCATTTCAAAGGAAAGCAGCACTATTTCCATGTGTAAAAAAGAAGTGTTGAGAATAGAAGCAGCATGTTCTATTTTGGGGTGGGATTCTCTCTGAATCTCATAAGGAAATGAATGGGAAATCATAAAAAAACAGCTTTGGTTTATGTCCATGCATTCTTTGCATTCTTTCTATGTGCTTTTTGGAAGGATTCCATGAGCTGAAAATTAAGTTTTGTATTGAAGTGATCACCCATTGGTTACAAAAATTGCATAAAAACCACTTCAAAGCGCATAAAAAATGCTCAAAAAAGCATAAAAAAAATCATAGAAAAAAAAGTGAGGATTACGCACTGAATTTTGTAAGCAAATCTTCAAAATCTGTCATGTAAACATATGTATATTACAAACTTTCTCTTAGAGGCATGTTATGCATAATTAAAGGGGTTCTGTCATCTCATACATTGGGGTATATCGTTAGGATATGTCCCCAATGTCTGATAGATGTGGGTCCCACCGCTAGCTGAGTCCAGGACTTGATGTTAGTGACTATATGTGGAGTTCTAAAATAATGTACATCTTTTAGTCTATCTATCTATCTATCTATCTATCGATACAGTACTGTGGAAAAGATTTAGGCAGGTGAGGAAAAAAGTAAGAAGGCTTCTAAGAATACAAGTGTTGCTAATGCAACATACTGTTGTTTTATTGTAATGTTACTATTTTTGTTAAGCCAGTCAAGATGACATTGGCTACATCTGTACGCAGTAAATATAGCATTACATTTGTGTACAGTAGTAGAAGTGTGGTTTCCCAAGATGTTCATCTACCAAGTATGGCATATTACTGCACTCATGAAAAGCAAAAAGGTATCAATAGGAGGTTATTCTGCCACCTGTGAGATGCTCGTCGCAGAAGAATTGTGGTATTACATGAGATTAGTGATGAGCGGGAGGTGCCATATTCGATTTCGCGATATTTCGCGAATATTCGCATGAATATTCGTGTTATATTCGTCGAAATCGAATATTCGCAATTATTCCAATTATCGCGAAATTATTTTTTCGCATATTGCGAAAATTTATCTTGATAGTATAAGGCAACGTTCCTATGCTAATGACTATGGCTAGGCTAATATGTGTATTTTACGAAATTTCGTAATATTGCTCTAACTTCGTCTGCTATATTCCATATTCTAGCCTAATATGGAATATAGCTGTGCTAAGTTAGCACTGCTATATTCCATATTAGGCTAGAATATGGAATATAGCTGTGCTAAGTTGAAATCTTCATGCGACTATTTCGTGTTATATTACTCGCATCGCAATTTCGACTTTTGCAAATGTTCTTAATATTGCTCTAACTTCGTCTGCTATATTCCATATTCTAGCCTAATATGGAATATAGCTGTGCTAAGTTAGCACTGCTATATTCCATATTAGGCTAGAATATGGAATATAGCTGTGCTAAGTTGAAATCTTCATGCGACTATTTCGTGTTATATTACTCGCATCGCAATTTCGACTTTTGCAAATGTTCTTAATATTGCTCTAACTTCGTCTTTTAGAATATTCGTAATATTCTAAAAGACGAAGTTAGAGCAATATTACGAAATTTCGTAAAATACACATAGATTGTATTTAAGCTAATATACTGCTATAGTAATAATTTTTAATAGTGTACATATTTTACAAAACTTAGGTTCAGAAGAGGCAAAAAAAAATTACAGGAAAAAAAAGGGATTATAGCACTATATTAGCTAAATTACAATCTATATGTGTATTTTACGAAATTTCTTAATATTGCTCTAACTTCGTCTTTTAGAATATTACGAATATTCTAAAAGACGTAATATTCGTAATATTCTAAGAGACGAAGTTAGAGCAATATTACGAAATTTCTAAAAGACGAAGTTAGAGCAATATTAAGAACATTTGAAAAAGTCGAAATTGCGATGCGACTAATATAACACAAAATATTCGCATGAAGATTTCAACTTAGCACTGCTATACTCCATATTCTAGCCTAATATGGAATATAGCAGTGCTAACTTAGCACAGCTATATTCCATATTAGGCTAGAATATGGAGTATAGCAGTGCTAAGTTGAAATCTTCATGCGAATATTTCGTGTTATATTACTCGCATCGCAATTGCGACTATTGCGAAATTTCGTAAAATACACATATAGATTAGATTGTAATTTAGCTAATATGGAATATAGCAGTAAGTTGAAAACGCCACTGACTGGAGCAGCCAGGAAGCCAGGAATCCAAAGGACAGGTAAGAACAATTTTAGGGAAGTGGGAAAGAAAAAAATATAATAAAAAAAAAAGAAAAAAAACGAATATTCGATTTCGCGAATATATAGAACGATATTCTAAATATTCGCGAAATCTCGAAATTGCGATATTCGAGAAAAAAATTTGCAATTCGAATATTCGCGCTCAACACTACATGAGATTAATGGATGGAACCTGTCTGTAGCACTCTCTGCTCTGACTAATAAGGTAGACCCCGAGAGGTACCCTCCCCATCTATAGAGCAAATTAATAGGGGTTATCATGTTGGGAGCAGAATGTGTTATTTTTTTGTTTCTACAATCTAATACTCATTTTTATTTTTTACTTTTACATCATGCGTTGTTTTCTGTATTGCTGAGTTTACTTTTTACGCGTCATTTTGTGGTAATTTTTACTTTATCTTGTTTGCTGTAGTTTTTAAATTTTTCAACAATTTTTTCATTTAAAATTGATATCCTTTTACTTGTTTAACAAGACTCGGTAACTTACTTAGCTTTTTTTTTATATATATAAATAATTGGAACAGGGGCATTGCTAGAGTCTCAAAAGATCCAGGGTAGTGATGGACGAACATCGGCTTTATTTTAGGCCACGGGAGTACAGGCCTTAAACATTAGGCATTCACCGGACAGAAAACATCAAGTGATTATGTGGCTGGAGGTATATTAGATGGTCACTGGATAACAATTTTACTTCAGGCCAGTGGAGTACAGGGCCCATAAATTATTCATTCAATGTACAGAAAATAACAAGTGATTATGTGGCTGGAGGTATATTAGACGGTCAGTGGATATCAATTTTACTGCAGGCCAGTACAAATACAGGTCAAATACATATGTTTAAAAGAACTAAAAATATAAAATTGGATTAAAAACATGGCTAACGAAATCCCCCCTCTTGAAAAAAACTCTAAAAAATGATAATAGCTGAAAATCGATAACACGTGGTCGTCACTGGTGCTGAATTCCTCCGAGGCTGCAACAATTATGCATTCAGCGGACAGAAAAGAACAAGTAAGTATGTGGATGGAGGTAGATTACACGGTCATTGGATATCAATTTTAAAGCAGTCCAGTGGACTACAGGCCCCAAAAATTATGCATTCAGCGTACATAAAAGAACACGTAAGTATGTGGCTGGAGGTCTATTAGACGGTCAATACATATGTTTAAAAGAACTAAAAATATAAAATTGGATTAAAAACATGGCTAACGAAATCTCTCCTCTTGAAAAAAAACATAATGATAAAAGTTGAAACACGTGGTCGTCACAGGTGTTGAATTCCTCCGAGGCCCAAAATATTAGGCATATAAAAAGACAGAAAAGGCCATTTATGCCACTGTATTTACCTAAGACAGCGACCATTATTTGTTCTGGGTGGTGGCGGATATTTGTGGGCTGTCATGAGGAAATTCAATTAAACATGGTCGTCACATGTGTTGAATTCCTCTGAAATGTGAGGTAGTATTGAGCTAGGCGAGTGCGCTAATCGGTCACGATCCCTCCTGCTGCGCTGAACGTCCTTTCGGACAGGACACTGGATGAGGGGCAATCAAAAAGTTCAATGGCAAATTGTGCCAGCTCTGGCCACAGGTCAAGCCTGCACACCCAGTAGTCCAGGGGTTTCTCGCGTCTCAGAGTGTCCATATCGGCTGCTAACCCGATGTAGTTGGACACCTGTCGGCGTAGGCGTTTGCTGAGGCTGGATCTGGAGGGCGGCTGTCGATGGGTTGGCTGCAAGAATGATCTCATATCTTAAGTGACCAACACATCTTCAAACAGTCCTCTTCTTGCATGTGCTGTTGGATTGGTACCTCCAACTGTTTCTCTGTGAGTGGAAATTTCTCTTCCAGCGCTCTCAAAAGCAGAATGCAGCATTTCTCAAAGCAAGGCCTGGAAGTGCTGCATTCTGACAACTCTCTGTGTTTCAGGTAACATGTCCTCCATTTTGTGTTTGTACCGGGGGTCTAAGTACGTTGCCACCCAGTACTGGCCCTTGCCCTTTATGATTTTTATACAGGGATCCCTCTTCAAACACTGGAGCATGAAGGCCCTCATTTGCACTAAACTGGAAGCAGTGGAGTGGCCTGGCTCCTGCTCATCGTCCAGGATAATGTCGTCCTTGGTCTCCTCCCCCCAGCCACGGAAAACACCAGGGATCCCAGAAAAGTTTAGAGCATGCTCTTCTTGCTCCTCCTCTACCCCGGCACCATCCTCCTCAGACTCCTCTTCAGACTCCTGTTGACTTGTCTCAGATGCAGTAGCACCCCCTGGGAATTCATCCAGCATTGCGACTTCCTCATCTTCCTGCTTCTTCTCCTCCACGGCTTGATCAATGACACAACGCAATGCACGCTCCAGAAAGAAGACGTAAGGTACGATGTCACTGATGGCGCCCTGGCTGTGACTGACCAGTTTGGTGATCTCATCCAATGACCACAGAAGTCTGCATGCATTGAGCAGCCACTGGGGCGGTGAAAAAAAAAAACAACTTGTGTCCTGTCATAGAGTTCGTACAGGTAGTCGTTAACTGCACGTTTCTGCTGGAGCAGCCTATCAAGCATATACAAGGTGGAGTTCCAGCACATCGGGCAATCACAAATCAGACGTCTGACGGGCAGGTGGTGTCAAGTCAGCAAGGCGAGCCATGGCCGTGTAAGATCTTCTAAAATGGCTAGAGATTTTCCTGGCCTGCCGCAAGACGTCCTGGACCCCGGGGTATTTGGCAACGAATCACTGCACTACTAATTTCAGGATGTGTGCCATGCACGGCACGTGTGTCATTTTGCCTTGTTTCAGCATGCTCAGCAGATTGGCACCGTTGTCGCACACCACTTTACCAACTGTCAAATTGAGCGGGGTTAGCCACTGATCGGCCTGTGACTGCAAAGCTGAAAGTAGTGCAGGAGTGGTGTGGCTCTTGGCTTCCAGGCACAACAGCTGCAGCACAGCATGGCAACGTAACACCTGGCACGTCGAATAGGTTCTGGGGAGCTTGGGGGGCACAGGGGAAGAGGCAGTAGCAGTAAAAAAGGAGTAGTCAGTCCAACTGCCCCCCGGAAAAATGCCAGAAGAGGCCAGTAGCACAAAGGTTAAGAAATGACAAGCTCAGAGTCTTGTCTACAAATGCTCGCAGTCTAGGGAATAAGATCAATGAACTTGAGGCTATAATGGCATCTGAGAATATAGATGTAGTGGCTGTTACTGAGACGTGGTTCAAGGGGAGTAATGACTGGGATATATCAATACCAGGGTTCTCTCTATACAGGAAAGACAGAGAAGACAAGAAGGGGGGAGGGGTGGCCCTGTATGTGAAAGATAGCATAAAATCTAATTTGATACAAGTTAGCGAGAACAATTTAGAGTCAGTTTGGGTTACCGTGCAGCTTGATAATCATAAGGTAACTCGTGTAGGTGTGATATATAGACCACCTAGCCAAGTCAAAGAATTAGATGATCTACTAGTTGAGGAAATAGCTAAAATGACAATGAAGGGGGAAGTTATCATTATGGGAGACTTCAATCTTCCAGATGTAAACTGGAAAACCAAAATAGCTAGTTCTGCCAGGAGTACAGATATTCTAAATTCCCTACTGGGATTATCTCTACAGCAAGTAGTGGAGGAGCCAACCCGGAAGGAGGCCATTTTAGATTTAGTATTCACAAATGGGAATTTGGTATCTGATATTACTGTAGGGGAAAGCTTGGGATCTAGTGATCACCAGTCAGTGTGGTTTACTATAAGTACAGTGACTGAGTCACACCACACAAAAACAAAAGTTTTAGATTTTAGAAAAAAGACTTTTCTAAAATTAGATTAGTGGTATACGAGTCCCTATCAGACTGGAACAGTTTCATTGGAGTCCAGGAGAAATGGGGCTACTTAAAAGTGGCACTATTGAAGGCAACAGAAAATTGCATTAGGCTTGTCAGTAAAAGCAAAAAAAGGAAAAGACCACTGTGGTACTCAGCAGAAGTGGCCAAAATCATTAAAAACAAAAAGATAGCATTTAGGAATTATAAAAATAAAAAAAACGAGGATGACAGACAAATTCATAAGATTAGGCAGAGAGAGGCCAAACAAGTTATAAGAGCTTCTAAAGCACAGGCAGAAGAGAAATTAGCTCAGTCAGGGAAAAAAGGCGAGAAGGCATTCTTCAGATACATAAATGAAAAAAGGAAACTAAAACAAGGAATTACAAAATTAAAAACAAAAGAAGGAAGGTATATGTAAGAAGATAAAGAACTAGCTGACTACCTCAATGAATACTTCTGTTCAGTTTTTACAAAGGAAAATGAAGGAGAAGGACCTCAGTTAGGAAAGAAGACTAATGAATCTTTCGATGCATGTGTCTTTACAGAGGAAGAGGTTCTAAGTCAGCTGTCTAAAATTAATACAAATAAGTCACATGGGCCTGATGGGATACACCCAAAGCTATTAAAAGAGCTCAGCGGTGAACTAGCAAAACCATTAACAGATTTATTTAACCAATCACTGGCAACAGGAGTCGTCCCAGAAGATTGGAAATTAGCAAATGTTGTGCCCATTCACAAGAAAGGTAGTAGGGAGGAATCGGGCAACTATAGGCCAGTAAGCCTGACATCAATAGTGGGGAAATTAATGGAAACCATACTTAAGGAGAGGATTGTGGAACATCTAAAATCCCATGGATTGAAAGATGAAAAACAGCATGGGTTTACTTCAGGGAGATCATGTCAAACTAATCTTATAGATTTTTTTGATTGGGTGACTAAAATAATAGATGGAGGAGGTGCAGTAGACATTGCTTATCTAGACTTTAGTAAGGCTTTTGATACTGTCCCACATAGAAGGCTTATCAATATAGTGCAGTCTTTGGGCTTGGACTCCCATATTGTTGAATGGATTAGGCAGTGGCTGAGGGACAGGCAACAGAGGGTTGTAGTCAATGGAGTATATTCAGACCAAGGTCTTGTTACCAGTGGGGTACCTCAGGGATCTGTTCTGGGACCCATATTGTTTAATATCTTTATCAGCGAAATTGCAGAAGGCCTCGATGGTAAGGTGTGTCTTTTTGCTGATGACACAAAGATTTGTAACAGGGTTGATGTTCCTGGAGGGATACACCAAATGGAAAAGGACTTAGGAAAACTAGAGGAATGGTCAAAAATCTGGCAACTAAAATTTAATGTTGAGAAGTGCAAGATAATGCACCTGGGACGTAAAAACCCAAGAGCAGAATATAAAATCAGGGATACAGTCCTAACCTCAGGGGTCATTATTTCAGAAGACTTAAAGGTAGGCAGACAATGTCATAGAGCAGCAGGAAATGCTAGCAGAATGCTTGGGTGTATAGAGAGAGGAATTACCAGTAGAAAGAGGGAGCAGCTCATGCCACTCTACAGAGCACTAGTGAGACCTCATTTGGAGTATTGTGCTCAGTACTGGAGACCATATCTCCAGAAGGATATTGATACTTTGGAGAGAGTTCAGAGAAGAGCTACTAAACTGGTACATGGATTGCAGGATAAAACCTACCAGGAAATATTAAAGGACCTTAACATGTATAGCTTGTAAGAAAGACGAGACAGAGGGGATATGATAGAAAATTTTAAATACATAAAGGGAATCAACAAGGTAAAAGAGGAGAGAATATTTAAAAGAAGAAAAACTGCTACAAGAGGACATAGTTTTAAATCAGAGGGGCAAAGGTTTAAAAGTAATATCAGGAAGTATTACTTTACTGAGAGGGTAGTGGATGCATGGAATAGCCTTCCTGCAGAAGTGGTAGCTGCAAATACAGTGGAGGAGTTTAAGCATGCATGGGATAGGCATAAGGCCATCCTTCATATAAGATAGGGCCAGGGGCTATCCATAGTATTTAGTATATTGGGCAGACTAGATGGGCCATATGGTTCTTATCTGCCGACACATTCTATGTTTCTATGTTTCTATGAGGCTAGACGGAGGATGGAGTAGGAGGAGGAGGAGAAGAAGAGGCAGGCCTGCATGCAATCTGTGGCGGTGACACCAAATCCACACGGGTGCCACAGGTTGCATGCTTGATGGCAGTCAGAAGGATCACCCAGTGGGCAGTAAAAGTTATGTACCTTCCCTGCCCCTGTTTGCTAGACCACGTGTCTGTGGTCAGATGTATCTTGACACTGACACTATGTGCCAGAGATACATTCACTTGCCGCTGAACATAGCCATATAGCGCCGGGATGCCCTTCTGGGAGAAATATTTCCTTTTGGGGACCTTCCATTGTGGTGTGCTTATGACCACAAATTTTCTAAAGGCCTCCGAGTCCACCAGTTTATATGGCAGTAGTTGGCGGGCTAGCAGTTCGGACAAGCCAGCAGTCATCCGTTGGGCAAGAGGGTTATCCGGCATCATCATCTTTTTACGCTCAAACATTTGAGCCACGCGACGATGGCACGGTGGAAAGTGGAGTGAAGGACAAATGGGAGGAGAGAGAAGAAGGAGAAGAGGCAGGACGTGGAGCGCCGGGAGTGTGGTTTTGTGGGTTCTGACGGTGTTGCTCCCACTGGGCTCGGTGATGGGAGGCCAGGTACCTTCTTAAGGTGGTCATCCCTAGGTGAGTGTTGGGCTTACCGCGATTTATGTGTTGACAGCACAGGCTGCAGATGGCAACTCTATTATCAGCAGTGGACATGTTTAAAAAAGCCCACAGTGCAGAGCCATGTGCCGGCATCCTGGAAGCGCCAGATGTGACTGTTCATTGTGGATGGCTGGCTCCAGATACATTAGCAGTCTGTTTTTTGCCTCCTGTGCACTGTAATTTTTGCCTGCTTCTCCTCCTTCTCCTCCCTATCTGCTGCCCCGTCTCTCCCTCTGAACCCATCAACACGTCATCATCATCACCATCAGCACCACTGATATTAGAGATCTCGAAGTAGGCAGCAACAGAGGGACCACCCTCATTGGCGACCGTTGACACATCCTCTTCCTGATCCGATGCCAAGATTGGCTGCGCATCGGTAAGGTCTTGCAATGGATGAGAAAATAATTCCTCTGATGCGAGCAGAGGGGATATGGTGGCTGTGGTGGTGGTGGTGTCTTTGTGGGTGCACACAGCAGAGATTGTAGAGGGTGCAGATAGAGAGGATGAGGAGGGTGCAGAAGCAGAAGGCTGAGTGAGCCACTCAACCAAGTATGGTGCGTCCTTTGACATAATCGCACGCACCTTCTGACACTTCTCACTTAAGCTCCAGCCTGGTGCACCTGCCCGACCCCTACCACCCCTGCGGAATGGCCTGCCTCTTCCTCTGCCTGTCAGTTTCAAAATGACCTGTGATAAAAGTCCCTATAGAAGAGCAGTATTTGTGGAAGAAGGTATATCACACCCGTGCTTCAATCATTTTTTTGGGGGGGCAAATGATGTATCACACCAGTAGAAATTATTTGTTCCAATAGTGTATATCACTCTGTGTAGCTGAAGTAACGCAGCAAAACCGCAAACAAGTGTTGCACTACCTAAATGCACTATACAGAAAGTATATTATTGGTACAGTATATAAAACCCCTGCTTTAATCAGTTTTTTGGGGGGGCAAATGGTATATCACACCAGCAGAAATTATTTGTTCCAATAGCGTTTGTCACTCTGTGTAGCTGCGGTAACGGAGTAAAACCGCAAACAAATGCTGGACTACCCAAATACACTACAGTCGTGGCCAAAAGTTTTGAAAATTACATAAATATTGGAAATTGGAAAAGTTGCTGCTTAAGTTTTTATAATAGCAATTCGCATATACTCCAGAATGTTATGAAGAATGATCAGATGAATTGCATAGTCCTTCTTTGCCATGAAAATTTACTTAATCCCAAAAAAACCTTTCCACTGCATTTCATTGCTGTCATTAAAGGACCTGCTGAGATAATTTCAGTAATCGTCTTGTTAACTCAGGTGAGAATGTTGACGAGCACAAGGCTGGAGATCATTATGTCAGGCTGATTGGGTTAAAATGGCAGACTTGACATGTTAAAAGGAGGGTGATGCTTGAAATCATTTTTCTTCCATTGTTAACCATGGTGACCTGCAAAGAAACACGTGCAGCCATCATTGCGTTGCATAAAAATGGCTTCACAGGCAAGGATATTGTGGCTACTAAGATTGCAGCTCAATCAACAATTTATAGGATCATCAAGAACTTCAAGGAAAGAGGTTCAATTCTTGTTAAGAAGGCTTCAGGGCGTCCAAGAAAGTCCAGCAAGTGCCAGAATCGTCTCCTAAAGAGGATTCAGCTGCGGGATCGGAGTTCCACCAGTGCAGAGCTTGCTCAGGAATGGCAGCAGGCAGGTGTGAGCGCATCTGCACGCACAGTGAGGCGAAGACTTTTGGAAGATGGCCTGGTGTCAAGAAGGGCAGCAAAGAAGCTACTTATCTCCAAAAAAAACATCAGGAACAGATTGATCTTCTGCAGAAAGTATGGTGAATGGACTGCTGAGGACTGGGGCAAAGTCATATTCTCCGATGAAGCCTCTTTCCGATTGATTGGGGCATCTGGAAAAAGGCTTGTCCGGAGAAGAAAAGGTGAGCGCTACCATCAGTCCTGTGTCATGCCAACAGTAAAGCATCCTGAGACCATTTATGTGTGGGGTTGCTTCTCATCCAAGGGAGTGGGCTCACTCACAACTTTGCCCAAAAACACAGCCATGAATAAAGAATGGTACCAAAACACCCTCCAACAGCAACTTCTTCCAACAATCCAACAACAGTTTGGTGAAGAACAATGCATTTTCCAGCACGATGGAGCACCGTGCCATAAGGCAAAAGTGATAATTAAGTGGCTCGGGGACCAAAACGTTAACATTTTGGGTCCATGGCCTGGAAACTCCCCAGATCTTAATCCCATTGAGAACTTGTGGTCAATCTTCAAGAGGCGGGTGGACAAACAAAAACCCACTAATTCTGACAAACTCCAAGAAGTGATTATGAAAGAATGGGTTGCTATCAGTCAGGAATTGGCCCAGAAGTTGATTGAGAGCATGCCCAGTCAAATTGCAGAGGTCCTGAAAAAGAAGGGCCAACACTGCAAATACTGACTCTTTGCATAAATGTCATGTAATTGTCGATAAAAGCCTTTGAAACGTATGAAGTGCATGTAATTATATTTCACTACATCACAGAAACAACTGAAACAAAGATCTAAAAGCAGTTTAGCAGCAAACTTTGTGAAAACTAATATTTGTGTCATTCTCAAAACTTTTGGCCACGACTGTATATAGAATATATATCTTTGGTAAATCACATCCCTGCTTCAATCAGTTTTTTTGGGGGCAACTGGTATATCACACCAGTTGAAATTATTTGTTCCAATAGCGTATGTCACTCTGTGTAGCTGCAGTAACGCAGCAAAACCGCAAACAAATGCTGCACTACCCAAATGCACTATATAGAAATTATATTATTGGTATATAACACCCCTGCTTCAATCCGTTTTTTTGGGGGGCAACTGGTATATCACACCATTAGAAATTATTTGTTCCAATAGCGTTTGTCACCCTTTGCAGCTGAGGTAACGCAGCAAAACCGCAAACAAATGCTGCACTACCGAAATACACTTTATAGAAAGTATATTATTGGTCTATAACACCCCTGCTTCAATCAGTTTTTTTGGGGGGCAACTGGTATATCACACCAGTTAAAATTATTTATTCCAATAGCGTATGTCACTCTGTGTAGCTGAGGTAACGCAGCAAAACCGCAAACAAATGCTGCACTACCTAAATGCACGATATAGAAAGTATATTATTGGTTTATAACAGCCCTGCTTCAATCACTTTTTTGGGGGGCAACTGGTATATCACACCATAAGAAATTTTTTGTTCCAATAGCGTTTGTGACCCTGTGTAGCTCCGGTAACGCAGCAAAACCGCAAACAAATGCTGCACTACCCAAATGCACTATATAAAAAGTATATTATTGGTATATAACACCCCTGCTTCAATCCGTTTTTTTGGGGGGCAACTGGTATATCACACCATTAGAAATGATTTGTTCGAATAGTGTTTGTCACTCTGTGTAGCTGTGGTTATGCAGCAAAACCGCAAACAAATGCTGCACTACCTAAATGCACTATATAGAAAGTATACAGTATTATTGGTATATAACACCCTTGCTTCAATCAGTTATCTTGGTGGGCAACTGGTATATCACACCAGTAGAAATTATTTGTTCCAATAGCGTATATAACTCTGTGTAGCTGCGGTAATGCAGCAAAACCGCAAACAAATGCTGCACTACCTAAATGCACTATATAGAAAGTATATTATTGGTATATAACACCCCTGCTTCAATCAGTTTTTTGGGGGGGCAACTGGTATATTACACCAGCAGAAATTATTTGTTCCAATAGCGTTTGTCACTCTGTGTAGAATAGATGCGGTAAAGCAGCAAAACCGCAAACAAATGCTGCACTACCCAAATGCACTATATAGAATATATATTTTTGGTATATCACACCCCTGTTTCAATTAGTTTTTTGGGGGGGCAACTGGTATATCACACCAGTAGAAATTATTTGTTATAATAGTGTATGTCACTCTGTGTAGCTGCGGTAATGCAGCAATACCGCAAACAAATGCTGCACTACCCAAATGCACTATATAGAATATATATTATTGGTATTTAACACCCCTGTCTCAATCAGTTTTTTTGGGGGGCAACTGGTATATCACACACCAGTAGAAATTATTTGTTCCAATAGCGTTTGTCACTCTGTGTAGCTGCGGTAACGCAGCAAAACCGCAAAAAAAAAGGTTCACTAACTGAAAGCACTATTTAGAAAGTATATTATTGGTATATAACACTCCTGCTTCAATCCGTTTTTTTTTGGGGGGGGGTAACTGGTATATCACACCAGTAGAAATTATTTGTTCCAATAGCGTATGTAACTCTGTGTAGCTGAGGTAACACAGCAAAAGCGCACACAACTGCCGCACAATACAAATGCACTATAATATACTTTCTAAGTATATTATAAGTACACCCCTCAGTAAGACACACCTATCGATAACACACCTATACCAGTCATTAAAAGGACTTTTGTGGACCTATTAGCTAGCGTTTGGTGTCCCTAATAGTTTGTCCCTGCTCCACACAGCATCCTCTCCCTACACTGGCAAAAGACTGAATGTAAAATGGCGGCCAGATTGGGTTTATTTATAAGGTAGGGGTTATTTCCATGTGCTGAAACGTCTCAATTGGCTGTCCTGTACCACCTGATAGATGTGTCATGGGTCAAAAACTGAACTGCAAGGCCATCTCTAATCCAGGTCCCAAACAACCATGCATATGTGCCATATATTCAAAGTATACGTTCAGCCTCCCCCCCCCCCCCACACACACACACACTCCAGCACTAATCATGCAGTGGATATAAAAAGTCTACACACTCCTGTTAAAATGTCAGGTTTCTGTGATGTAAAAAAATGAGACAAAGATTAATAATTTTAGACTTTTTCCACCTTTAATGTGACCTATAAACTGTACCACTCAATTGAAAAACAAACTGAAATCTTTTAGGTCGAGGGAAGAAAACAAATAATGTGGTTGCATAAGTGTGCACACCCTCTTATAACTGGGGATGTAGCCTTGTTCATAATTAAGGAATCACATTCAAAATCATGTTAAATAGGAGTTAGCATACACCTGCCATTATTAATTGTGCCTCTGGTTAACCCCAAATAAAGTTCAGCTGCTCTAGTTGGTCTTTCCTGAAATTGTCTTAGTCGCATCCCACAGCAAAAGCCACGGTTCACAGAGAGCTTCCAAAGCATCAGAGGGATCTCATTGTTAAAAGGTATCAGTCATGAGAAGGGTACAAAAGAATTTCCAAGGCATTAGATATACCATGGAACATAGTGAAGTCATCATCAAGTGGAGAAAATATGGCACAACAGTGACATTACCAAGAACTGGACGTCCCTCCAAAATTGATGAAAAGACGAGAAGAAAACTGGTCTAGGAGGTTACCAAGAGGCCTACAGCAACATTAAAGGAGCTGCAGGAATATCTGGCTAGTACTGGCTGTGTGGTACATGTGACAACAATCTCCCGTATTCTTCATATGTCTGGGCTATGGGGTAAAGTGGCAAGACGAAAGCCTTTTCTTGCAACGAAAAACATCCAAGCCAGGCTAAATTTTGCAAAAACACATCTGAAGTCTCCCAAAAGCATGTGGGAAAAGGTGTTATGGTCTGATGAAACCAAGGTTGAATTTTTTTTGCCATAATTCCAAAAGATATGTTTGGCGCAAAAACAACACTGCACATCACCAAAAGAACACCATATCCACAGTGAAGCATGGTGGTGGCAGCATCATGCTTTAGGGCTGTTTTTCTTTAGCTGGAACTGGGGCCTTAGTTAAGCTAGAGGGAATTATGAACAGTTCCAAATACCAGTCAATATTGGCATAAAACCTTCAGGCTTCTGCTAGAAAGCTGAACATGAAGAGGAACTTCATCTTTCAGCATGACAAAGACCGAAAGCGTACATCCAAATCACCAAAGGAATGGCTTCACCAGAGGAAGATTAAAGTTTTGGAATGGCCCAGCCAGAGTCCAGTCCGATTGAAAATATGTGGGGTGATCCGAAGAGGGCTGTGCACAGGAGATGCCCTCGCAATCTGACAGATTTGGAGTGTTTTTGCAAAGAGTGGGCAAATTTTGCCAAGTCAAAATGTGCCATGCTGATAGACTCATACCCAAAAAGACTGAGGGTTGTAATAAAATCAAAAGGTGCTTCAACAAAGTATTAGTTTAAGGGTGTGCACACTTATGCAACCATAATATTTTATTTTTATATTTTTTCTTCCCTCTACCTAAAAGATTTCAGTTTGTTTTTCAATTGAGTTGTACAGTTTAAAGGTGGAAAAAGTTCTGAAAGGATTTATCTTTGTCTCATTTTTTTTACATCACAGAAACCTGACATTTTAACAGGGGTGTGTAGACTTTTTTATATCCACTGTATATTTTACTTGCTGCATAGACACTATAAAACATACAGGAGAATACAGCACCACATACCTATTACATCCAGTGCCTCACAGGTGACGTCTCCTCTGACGTAGACATTTTCTTTCCTCATCTTCTCCCTTTGGCCCATGAGAACTTCTTTCAGCAGTAATCTCTGCAGAGTATACCAGACATCTTAGGCTCCTCACTTTTCTATTATCATCATTCTCTCACTCTGCTACCACAGCAATATTGTCCTGCTGCTTCCCCTAATACTGCGCCTGCTGTGCTCCCTAAATAATAGAACACAGAAATTATAAAGCCATATGGATTAGTCCTCACTATAGTAATATAAAAGTTCTACAAATAGCAATACTTTTCTCTCGGTGTACCCTCATTAGTAATAGTGCCCCCTACAATGCCCCCAATGATACTGCTCCCCAAGAGTGCCCCTGTTAGTGAAAGTGCCTTCCATTTTGTACCCAATGATAATGGCCACCATAGTGCAATAATAAGGCTCTCTATAGTATCAATAAGGCTCCCTGTAGTGCTTAGAGTAGTATTTAGCCACCTTTACAGTGCCCCCTATAGGACCCTCAGTGTTTACTGTCTAATGCATTGCTATAATATCCCTGTAGTTATTAGGTCCCCTTTAATGCCCCATACAGTATTCCGATTCCATTAAAATGTCCCCTTATAGTAGCCCCAGCAATAACAATGCCCCGGCTTCAGTAATAGTAATTCCCCCCATAATTCCCCCAGAAAAAAAGTCCCCTTTAGTGCCTGCTATATACCCCAGTAAAAATAATTCTCATATATCCCTCCCAATAATAATGATGACCCCATAATGCCCCAGTATTAAAAATGCACCCTTAGTGACCACATAATAAAAATAACCCCTGTGGTGCCACAGTACTTCCTATTGTGCCCCAGTAATATTAATGCCCCCTATTGTGTCTCCGGTAATAATAATGTCCCCACAGTGCCCCCTGTAATATCCCCCACGGTCTCCAGTAATGCCCCTATTACGCCCACAGTAACATCCTCAAACTGCCCTTAGTAATATTCATCCCACCACCGTCCCTGGTAACGTCTCTGTAGTGCACATAGTACTGCCCCCCCCCACTGTCCCCAGTAGTGTTCCCCCACTGCCCCAGTAATGTCCCCCTACTGCCCCCAGTAATGTTCATCTCCCTCAATGCCCCCAGTAATGTCCCCTCATTCCACCCAGTAATATCCCTATAATAGCCCCATTAATGTTCCCCCCAATGCCCAAAGTAATGTCCCGCCACCCGCATTCACTTCACTGGCAATGGTGTCCGGCACTGTCACTGAACTTCATGCCGGGCCCCTGTCAGTGCGCTCATCACATCAGCATCACATCTGGTCTGAACGGCTTCTATCAGGCCCCAGTGGTGTCCTACTAGCAGTATTCACTAATCATTTGTAAATACTACTAGTAGGGCAGCACTGGGGCCTAATAGAAAAGAAAATGCCAAATACAGATATGAGACTGCTGTGATAAGTGCATTGACGGGGGCCAAGGATGAAGTACAGTGACCATGCCACGTTACCAGTGAGTGTAGACATAAACATAGCCCCCAGTCAGTCACCCCCTATACCTTCAGTACTGACCTGATGGTGGCCCTGGCCAACGGCCATAACATTTTGGGCCCTGGACAAAACATCCAAGGCTCAAGCCCTGAATGTTTTGACCTGGTGACAACACTAAATTGAGGTATTTCTGCATTCATGTTAGAGATGAGTGAATTGATTCTAAACAAATCAAATTTGTTATGAATTTCCCTAAAAAAATCATATTCTAGTGAAACAGAAACTTTCAAAATTCATTTTGGACAAATTGTTTAAAAGGCAACCACCATTTTACAGGACAGCAAACATATAAGAATGGAAGAGTGGAAATTGAACCCAAATCAAATTTAAAGAAACTTGTTCATTAGAGATGACAGTACATTAAGCCTATGCACATTACAATTTATAGCTGTTAGTGCATATCTAAGAATACCCTAACAGGAAAGGATACCCCTATTTAAAGGTTCCCCGGAAATTAAGAACATGAAAATACTTAAATATTACTTTATTATAAATAAATTCCATATATTCCCTGTGGCGAAACCAACCTCGCCACTGTGTTTTGGAGGGGGCTGTTTGCCAGCCTCCTGCCCCAGGATTATGGCCCATACTAACTTTGAAGGAGAAGACAGACTGGCCGCACAGCTTAAATCTGTGGAACTGTTTTGGGCAGGAAAGCCATGCTTGCGGCCGGCCAAATGTGACTTCCATGGAATTCGGGAACCCCTGCTTGGATCTGGGTGATTTTTGGATGTGTTGTTCACCCAGATCAGAGCTATCCATGGATGTATACATTATGGGGATGTGTGGGGTTTTGAGGTGTTTTCTGTGTGTTGGGAAAAAAAATTGTTTTCTGTCTGGTAGTGATTAAGTTAGCCCATTACGTTTGGTAATTGTATTTTGTGGATTGCATCTCAGACAATGCCAGTGTGTTAGTTAATTGCGTCTCAGACAATGCTCATTGTATTTTGTTGATTGCGTTACAGACAGAGGGAAGGGGATTTTGTGTACAATTGCTGGGAGGGTTTCAATACTGTAAATGCATGTGATTGGCTAAAATATAAACTGTCAGAGTCTTTTACAAGGGCCCCAGGGGGAGTGTCCCTTGCTAGGAGACCTGCATAAAAGGCTGAAAAATAACCCAATAAAGAGTTCCTACTTTGCCCCTTTATGAAGTCTTGGCTCATGTTTGGGGGATGGGATAACTACACTCTTGGGGATTGCTATATCATAATACTCCCCTGAGTATAAGCTCTTGTAAGAGCTTGTTCCTGGTTCCTGTCTCTGCATTTAGGAGAGGTTCACCCACTGGAGCCTGGAGCCTTGTCGTAGGTCCAGGGTGGGTAGGAGACGGCGAGACCTCCACCAAACTTCGGCGGTTCGTGGGGTCTGCAGTGCTGACAGTGTCAAGTGGAGTGCTTGGAGTCCTCTGGAAGCACTAGGAGCATCTATCAACGGAGGTACCCGGTCGGAGTGCTAGGCGTTCTGTTACATTCCCAAATACCTTTCATTAGTTAGAATGGCTTGTTTTGTCTAAGGAGCAATCATCAGGGAAAATAAAATGGCCTCCGTCCTACACACAAAACCTGTCCTAATCACACAGGAGGACAAGTTACTTCACAACACTGAGCTAATGAGCTGGTGTCTCATCTTCCTCTCTGCTCTACTTGTCAGGGATCCTTAATACAGCTGATAAAAGCTTTAGCCGAATCTCTATAGGAATGGAGTCCATGAGGAGACATGAAGTAAAGAGAGGATGGACAGGACAGACTGTGGTTATGTGGAGCTGTGGTAATAGAGACTGCATGCAAGTGCTGCACCTCATTATCCACACCACCACCCTCCTCTCTGTACTTTATGTCACCTCATAAACTCCATTCCTACAGAGATTTACCTGAAGATCATATTAAACTGTATTCAGGATAATAATCCCTGACTAGCAGAGCAGAGGTAGCTCTTTAGCTCAATGTTCTGAAGTAACTTGTCCTGCTGTGTGGGACAGGTTGTGTGCTTACTAATAGAACAGCGGCCATTTTATTTCTCCTAATGATTGCTCCCTAGGCAAAACAAGCCATTATAACTATTGAAAGGTATTTGGGAATATATTTATAATAAAGTAATATTTAAGTATTTACAGTAATTTTATTTTCCGGAGAACCCCATCTAAATTGCCTGTATAAAGAGGTGGCCTCCACTATTGTAACAATAATAAAGGGAGCATATACTCATGCAATCATTAGGGCTTTAATACTTCCCCACTCTATAGTGTTGGTTAGCGTTTGCTTAGTGCCATCAGTGACTGTGAGTCATAAGTTACCAGAAATGAATCCTCCACAGATATAAGGTATAATGTTAAGATCTGCATCTATTCTATGTTTTTGACTGGCAACTGGCTTTGGCTCGCATTCATTTATAGAAGTCATTGACCAAACTTTGTCCAAAAATTTGAATTGTGAATAAGGGCAACATACAAGTACACCAGAGCTGCATAAAGAGATTTATTTATATTGTGGTGAAGTTAGAAGTAGTGATTATGGGTTAGATATTTTGTAGTACTTTACTTTTGTATTGATCCTTGATTACATTACGTAGTGTAGTACAAATCTGTATTCACAATCCTTCCAACTACAAGTCTAAAATTTCCTTGCATTCCTTGATGGCTCTTACTCAAAACAAAGCTTGGGTGATTTGCAACACAGGATGTTTCATGATAAGTAATGCTTGTAATGAATAATGTTTTCACAAAGTTGTACAGCCTTATATGTAGACAATAAGTACAGTATTTATAACTGTAAAATGATGCATTAAAATGCTATAGATGCCACATAGAGCTATAAATAAAAACATGAAATACTCAGATATTTTAAAAAAAAAATACCTTACATGAAGGTGGTATGCTGGTTTCATCAAATTAAGGTTATTGTATGAATTACAGTATACTTTCTTCTAATTAATTTTCTGTTTGACCAACTGCCTCAATCTCAAATGAGCATTACTGAATCAGAATAGCTAGAAGTAGATGAATTTGAGGCCACTTTGATACATCAGTAAATAACTTTGAAGTGCATTATGAATTGTATGATGGTTTATTTGTTATACTCACATATAGCACTGACATATTCTGCAACAACATTATCATTGCTTGCTGTCTCCAATAAAACTCACCTTAAATACTGTCAAGTTGTCTGTCTTTATATTTAGGCTTGAATTAAGTAATCTATAACTATAAATAATGGATAATAATAATAACAACCACAACAACAACCATTGCAACAGAATCCAGAATTTCTGCTGTGCTAGTTATCAGAGAATTAATCGCATGGTTACTGCTCCACCTTGTGGACATAATTGAGAATCAGGAATTATTGAAAATTGTAGGCTTGCAAGATGAATACCCCAGGAAATGTATGTTTAAAACAGGTCACCAAATAAGTAGCATAATTGTCTGGTCTATAAGTCATATCATAAAATTTAGCTGTGATAAGTGATATACAGATCATATAATTTAGTTGTGATAAATGATATATAAAATATATATCATAAAATCATAAAATTTTGTTGTGATAAATTATATATAGATCCAGAATACAGTATGGAAGGAATTTTATGTCCCCATACTGTGTATCTGTCATGCTCATGTGTGGGAGGAAACCACCACAACGAGCATAGGAGGGAAAGGGGATACCGGAATAAGGCCTGGAAACTAGGGAAGGAGGATGGACACCTAGAGAAAACCCTAACTCCAATCCTGACAGACTACTGTCACGGCTGGTGGTGGGGGAAACCCCCAGCCGTGCGGTACCAGGAGATGGTAGGGTTACCACTTGGCCAAACAACACAGAATTAGGGAGCAGGTCACCTCCTGTTACGTCCCTAACTCTGACCCTGTCTCCTACCTGCATGGGCCGACCTTGATGGTAGGAGGGCCCATACTCAGGAACCTCGGATCCCTGCTGACCCTTCGCCGATCCCTGACTTAGGAGCTGGGTGAGACGACCTACTCCTCCTTGGCACGGAGGAGCAGGAGTCTCAAAGGCCAAGCAACAAGGGGAAACAGTAAACACCTTATGGCAGTGACAGGCAAACGCAATCAACACAACACTCACCTGTCACAGAGCAACACAACCAGGAACCCATGTGCAGGTGCTGTTAGTTCAGGACACCAACAATGACAGCACACACAGACATCACACAGGGACCCGGACCATAAGCTGCAATGAAACAGAAACCCCACACACACCTAGATAACACCGTGTAACAATAGTTTTATGACCAGAAGGGAGGCCCCCACTGGTAGATGGTAAACTACACAGGAGGCTGCTCCAGCTAGCAGGGCTGAAGCAACCTACTGAAGCCTGCAAGAGACTCAGGCTATATAGGCCAAAAAGCCACACCCAATGGTCAACCACACCCAGTGACATCACACACACTGGGAAGGAAGTTAACCCTTCCAGCACACAGAAGGGAAAACTCACATATAAGGGGAAGTGCACACAAACTAAGAAACACACAAACACACTCACCTGTTACCGCTAGCAACGGCATGCGTGGCAGGAATGTTCTGGGGAACAGCCAGCAGGCCGAGACCCTGCCACCACATGCACCCAACAACAACGTTGCCGCGGACAACCGCAGGTAAAGGAAGGTGTCTCCGTGCATACAACACATGACCTAGTGCACCACAAACAGACAAAGGGAGTGCACATAAAACACGTTGCCAAGGGCAACCGCACGCATGCTTGTTATCCGCGGCAACCGCACCTGAGGCAAACCACCAAGTGCCCCCAGCTGCGGTTGACACAACACCAAAACCGCGGGTAACTGCATGCGGCTCCTAAGGAGTCACGACCATGACCAAGGGTCGTGACAACTACCAGTATGAACAGGCCCCAAAGGTACAGTAGGCAAGTTCATACACCGGATACCTAGAATCCTATCTCACCCTATAGGACCCTGGAACTAATGTCAGGACTGAGTCTACCTGTCCCTCCAAAGGGAAGGACGAACAGGAGTCTCCCTCATGCCTAATGACAAACAGGGAAAGGCACACACATATATATATAAACAAAATACAAAAGGGAAAGGAAACACTTATCTTCAATGAAGCTTTGGTAGCACCAGGAACTCAGCCGAGAGAAGTCCAACAGAAGCTATAAACTGGGGGCGGAGCCTGCGCCAGAGTGAGATGGAAGCATGAACCGCTGCTCCGCTGCTAGATACACCCTCACAGCCTGTTTTACAAAGCCTATCGGACTCACCATGGTAAAGATCAGTGTGTCCAAAGCAGCTGACCCTCCAGGTCCGACTAAATCCTCTCTCCAGACCAGAGAAATGGAGAAATTAATCAAAAAAGCGGCCTCTGCATACATAGCAAGAGACACCAAGATGGGGCCAGAAGCACCGTGAGCCTCTGGTCAGAAACAGCATGCAACGGACAGCACAGAGCGAGGTAGGGAAGATTCCCCCATGCCAGACAGCTTACCGATAATATATCACAAACTTTTCTGAAGAAAGCCTTATCAGATACCCTGGGAACCTTCAGCTTGGACCTGGCAATGATTAAAGAGGAGGTGCGCCATGTTGGGAGAAGGGTGGAGGTTCTAGAAGAGGTTCAGACAGCATCTATATTGCACCACAAAGCAATTTCCTCCAGCATTGCTAAGTGCCAAGCTCATATTAACTCCTTGTATACTGCTTTGGAAGACCAAGAAAACCGAGGGAGGCATAACAACCTGCTCTTTAGAGGTATACTTGAGTCCATTGCCCCTAGCGACATACCTTAAACAGTAGTTCAGATCTGCTTATCCCTGTGCTAGAAACTCTCCATCATTAATGTGGTAAGAACACCCTATTACTATCTACCAGGACCTAGCACAGTGTACTTTGAAAAAACGCAGGGCATTAAAACCGCTCACTGACTAGGTTCGCTCCCAAAAGTTCTTATATAGGTGGAATTTCCCATTTGGATTATCATTCCTCCATGAGGGTCTCTGCATGTCTATCTCATCATATAGTGACCTGTACAAGATGTATGACCACCTCAAGCTGTCCCCACTGCCGATTGAAAATTGGGAAGTGGCTCAGGACTTAACCACACTACCTGATCTGCCTACAGTCACCCCCTGGGAGACCCCTCGCACCCCAAAACCTCAAAGGTGCAAGAAAGGTGCTTCGTCATCAACCCCGAGGAGACTGCCACTTAATAACCAGTAAATAGGAACATCATCGAATCCATAAAACTACCTCTGAGATGATAGCGTCCACCATGCATAAGTGCACACTTCTCTTTATCGAAGTCTAGCTTAATTTTTTAATCTTCAAGCTATGACATACAGCCCAGCCCCTGGACCTCCTCTTCTGCACATGTATTTTATGTTATTTATTTTCTTTTTTTTTGTACAGTAGATAAACTTAAGGATTGGTGAGATGCAGGTACAAGGCCCTGGAAGATAAAAGAGATGAGCTTATAAACACACAGTCAGATCCATAGTCCACTGATTACTCGAGGGTTTACTTATCGGTATTTACCTTACCCCTAATATGTTAAGAGAGCCTAGTTGGTCTTCCAATTTTTGGAAACATGTTCTTTTATATCACTCAAAAATTGAACCACAATCTTCACGAAGTGAAAATCGAAAAAACTGTCTACAGTCTAACAATGGATCCATGAGTTAGACTGTATGACACCCAGGGGGACTGAATGAGGATATGTCCTTTGCCCCTTTCCTCTAGTAGATATCAGGTGCTTATACCGATTAATTTGAGTTCTCTTGGGGTGCCACTTGCTTCCACCTCACCGCATACCCTTTCACCATTCTTCGCAACCTCCCTTCACTCTCTATCCCCATGCCCTCGGCCTTCCCAACACTTTTTTTAATGTAAATTTTGATACTGACCATGATTCCTTGCACATATTTTTAACTTGTAATGTCATGTATTGCTGCATTTATAATGCCGAGTATTCTGGCTCATGTTCTTATGTTATATATAATTGCCTCTATATATATAATTGCACAATTGCACTTTATGCTAATAGTGTTTAGAATTTGTGATTTAGCACTTTAATTGCCATCGTTCTTGTACACTTTTATACAATTGATTGCACAACTGCACTTGTAACATCCCAGAGTATGTCACTAAACTTTTGTTCCCCTGCTTCATAATGTCAAGTGTATGTATATTGTCATCTGGTATAAGGTTGCATCATTTTCCCCATTATGTGCATTTTCCAGGCTTGTTGAATTGTATTTATGCTGTAATATCCATGTACACCAGCAGGTGGCAGCAGTATGTGGTAGAACCAAGCCAGTTAGTATATCTAGACTGGAATACACTGTGTACAGAATTATTAGGCAAATGAGTATTTTGACCACATCATCCTCTTTATGCATGTTGTCTTACTCCAAGCTGTATAGGCTCGAAAGCCTACTACCAATTAAGCATATTAGGTGATGTGCATCTCTGTAATGAGAAGGGGTGTGGTCTAATGACATCAACACCCTATATTAGGTGTGCATAATTATTAGGCAACTTCCTTTCCTTTGGCAAAATGGGTCAAAAGAACGACTTGACAGGCTCAGAAAAGTCAAAAATAGTGAGATATCTTGCAGAGGGATGCAGCACTCTTAAAATTGCAAAGCTTCTGAAGCGTGATCATCGAACAATCAAGCGTTTCATTCAAAATAGTCAACAGGGTCGCAAGAAGCGTGTGGAAAAACCAAGGCGCAAAATAACTGCCCATGAACTGAGAAAAGTCAAGCGTGCAGCTGCCAAGATGCCACTTGCCACCAGTTTGGCCATATTTCAGAGCTGCAACATCACTGGAGTGCCCAAAAGCACAAGGTGTGCAATACTCAGAGACATGGCCAAGGTAAGAAAGGCTGAAAGACGACCACCACTGAACAAGACACACAAGCTGAAACGTCAAGACTGGGCCAAGAAATATCTCAAGACTGATTTTTCTAAGGTTTTATGGACTGATGAAATGAGAGTGAGTCTTGATGGGCCAGATGGATGGGCCCGTGGCTGGATTGGTAAAGGGCAGAGAGCTCCAGTCCGACTCAGACGCCAGCAAGGTGGAGGTGGAGTACTGGTTTGGGCTGGTATCATCAAAGATGAGCTTGTGGGGCCTTTTCGGGTTGAGGATGGAGTCAAGCTCAACTCCCAGTCCTACTGCCAGTTTCTGGAAGACACCTTCTTCAAGCAGTGGTACAGGAAGAAGTCTGCATCCTTCAAGAAAAACATGATTTTCATGCAGGACAATGCTCCATCACACGCGTCCAAGTACTCCACAGCGTGGCTGGCAAGAAAGGGTATAAAAGAAGAAAATCTAATGACATGGCCTCCTTTTTCACCTGATCTGAACCCCATTGAGAACCTGTGGTCCATCATCAAATGTGAGATTTACAAGGAGGGAAAACAGTACACCTCTCTGAACAGTGTCTGGGAGGCTGTGGTTGCTGCTGCACGCAATGTTGATGGTGAACAGATCAAAACACTGACAGAATCCATGGATGGCAGGCTTTTGAGTGTCCTTGCCAAGAAAGGTGGCTATATTGGTCACTGATTTGTTTTTGTTTTGTTTTTGAATGTCAGAAATGTATATTTGTAAATGTTGAGATGTTATATTGGTTTCACTGGTAAAAATAAATAATTGAAATGGGTATATATTTGTTTTTTGTTAAGTTGCCTAATAATTATGCACAGTAATAGTCACCTGCACACACAGATATCCCCCTAAAATAGCTAAAACTAAAAACAAACTAAAAACTACTTCCAAAAATATTCAGCTTTGATATTAATGAGTTTTTTGGGTTCATTGAGAACTTGGTTGTTGTTCAATAATAAAATTAATCCTCAAAAATACAATTTGCCTAATAATTCTGCACTCCCTGTATACTATTCCAGGCTAGCTCGCCCCTATCTGAGGAGGAGTGGAATGTTCCCACATCCTACTTCAGAGGGAGGAAAGAAAGTTCTAGCAGTGTACCAGCAACCCCCTGTTGGGGCAGGCTGTGTGAATAGGAGCTCCCAGAAAACAGGGATCCCAACCAAGGATTCAGGCCTTTGCTGAGGCCCAAAGCAACCTTCCCAGCCTGAGTTCCTTACCTCAGCTGGATGACAAAGAAAGCAGCCATCTTCAGAACTACTAGATCTCCAGGAAGAAACCACCATTCCCTGCGAGCAGTCCTGTAAGTACAGATTCCAGAACAAGGTGAAGATAAGTACCTCCATAGCTAGTCAGGCCCAAACCAAGCAGACCATAGACAGAGCAGAAGACAGATACCTGCCAGATTCTTAAAGGCGTATGTACTAGATGCAGAATATATATATATAATTCCTGCCACATATTGCCAATACCTGCTGGGATCCTAGACTATTGCTGTAAATTGTATGGATCTAAAGCTGCATAATATAACATCAAGTAAAGCCAAGTTGGACCCTATTCTCTGTGTGGAATCCCATCATTCCTCCATTACTCCTATTTACAGCACTCAATTTTGTTGCATGTGAGCCAGGATACAGGAGTCCAGCCGTACTACAGGTAGGAGACACCTTTGACACAATACAGAGACAATATCCCCCTCTGGATTTCCTCACCTAGTACGTGTGCTCATACCATCTTAAAGGGCCCTTCTACAGTACCTGTGCAAGCTGCAACTGGCGTCACGAACTTATTCACACCTAAATCTGACCCACTGCATAGCAGCCCCAATGACCCAGTGTCCTGCTCATTGCACACTTTATCTAATAGGGTCTCGATCATGTGATATAGCACTTCAATTGCAGTCATGTGTTATATCACGTGACAGAATTGTTATCCTGCTGGCTTTTGCTTACAACTGTAACCTGTGGGAAACTCTGATTTGGACTGATACCTGTGTGGTCTTTGACCTAATGACTGGTTCTTTTTATGTATACCACCTCCATAGGTTCTGTGGGAGGCGCGGCCATGATATTTTTTTGACGCTGCGGTCATTTGCTTGGTCGCGTGACTGCCGCGTCATACCTGTCCCGCCCCCGGCATTTCCCCTCCATGCTGTCGATTGGCTGTTAGTTCCTGGTTAAGGCGGTGGCCATGATGTACTTCTGACACTGCGGTCATGTGCCTTGTCACGTGACCGCTACGTCAGATCTGCCCCGCCCCTGGTACCTCCTTGTGATCCCGCTGATTGGCTGTCAGCACTAGAAGCTTCATATCCATTGGTGCAGGCGTCACCAGGTTTTTTAATCATTTTATTATACACCTGTGAGGGCATTATAATAGGGGAAGTCCATCCTAATGTTCCACATCCCCGGAAGAAGCCAGGTCACTGGCGAAACGGCGTTGGGTAAGGAGGCGGCTGAGAGATCGACACACCATCCAGGGTATGAATATTTTTTTCTAACCACCAAGCTTTTGCCCTCATATTTGCCTCTGTTGCAGCTTTTGCCCGGGGCTTACTGCTTACAGGCGTTTTGGTGCTTTTCATTTGCATTATCCTTTTCCCTGTTTTTGGTGTGCTGACCTCTCGGCCCCCTCTTGGGTCCTTTTCCTCATCCTTGTGTTCCACCTTTGTGCTGCCTCTTGTTACTATGCATGTACTTATTATACATTGTCAATAAAGTTTTTTCGATTTTCACTTCGTGAAGATTGTGGTTCAATTTTTGGGTGATATTGGTGGCTCCACGTTTTGTGAGTCAATATTTTCGTGATTTATTTCTGTCCGGTAATAATTGGGTGGCCATGTTCTTTTATATGTTGTATTGTTTGGTTAGTTTTGTGTGCTCATATTTCTTCTCTACACGACAGGTACTGCTGCTCTTTCTTGACTCTTGAACACGAGGAAATGGGTTCATCGGGAGACCCCACTGCTCCACCCTGGGAGGTAAGGTAACCCGATAAAGGATTCGCCTACAGTGACAGATCATTTAGTGAACGTACACATCTTCCCCCTCTATACTCAATCAATGATGGCAGACATATGTGTTGCATCAATTAACGTGAAAGGTTTCCACTCCCCCTCCAAACGTAGCCAGATCTTCTCATATCTGAAGACTGATAAATGCTCGATCCTTATGCTACAAGAGACTCATTTTAAGTTTGATAGGTACCCGAACCTTTCCTATTCCTTATTCTCACAATGGTATCAGTGCAAATATGGTTCCTCGGCCTCCAGGGATGTGAGTGCAGCGAGCCGAACAGCAGGGGAAATACATGAGGCTCACATTGGGCCGATGGGGGTAGTAGTTCATGTACTCACGGTTAGCAGAGCCTCCCTGTGCCGGCAGTGCAGTGGATATGAAGACAGCACTAAATCCTCCGGGGCACTCTCTATTGCAGGGAACACCAGCCATATGGAAGTTGAGATGACCTTGATGGAATGGCATGCTTGGTACCCAGACTGAACCCAGACTTCTTCACAGACGTTCGGGTTTGGGATCGGTGTTGTGTAAATTTTATTATTCTCCCTTATAACATGGTTATAAGGGAAAATAATAGCATTCTTAATACAGAATGCAAAGTAAATTAGGGATGGAAGGGTTAAAAATTTGTAATTTTTTTTTTAAACTCACCTCATCCATTTGTTCGCGCAGCCCGGATTCTCTTCCTTCTTCTTCTTTGAGGACCTGGGAGAAAAGGGCCTTTGGTGACTTCACGGCGCTCATCACATGGTCCATCACATGATCCATCATCATGGTGATGGACCATGTGATGAGCGCAGTGAAGTCACCAAAGGCCCTTTTCTCCCAGGTCCTCAAAGAAGAAGAAAGGAAAGAAGCCGGGCTGCGCAAACAAGTGGATGAGGTGAGTTTAATTATTCTAATTTTTTAACCCCTCCATCCCTAATTTACTTAGCATTTTGTATTAAGAATGCTATTAATTACATGCTGTGATTTTCAAGCAACGCAGAAGTGATTAGTGAAAATCACTGCTCATGTGCACAGTCCCATAGAAATGAATGGGTCTGGATTCAGTGCGGGTGCAATGCGTTCACCTCACGCATTGCATCCACGCTGAAAACTCGCCCATGTGAAAGTGGCCTAATCCTTTTATCAGGTTTAGGCAATTATCAGTTGAGGAGTTCTCTTTATGGCTAACACTTTACAGGCAAGACTTCTGTAATTATCCTAAGTCCAAACTATAGCACTCTGGTACTAAATATGCTGTTTTCTACTTATCTTGAGCTATCCAATAAGGGCGTTCTCCCTCGTGGCAGGCATCAGACTTCTGCTACATTTGCAGGATGCTCTCCTGAAGGATTCAGGTTTTTAGGATTCCACTACATCCTAGAAGGCTTCTAGTGAATAAGGACAATTCTGCGCATCAATTATCCATTCATGTCCCAGTAATCCTAAAGTTGCTCTCAGGCACTTGTGCTTGTGAAGTCCATAGGCTGGATTCAGTTCAAACCCTCACTAGGCTTGCTTCATATTTAGACATCGACTCACTGTCTTGTGCTGGGCTGCTGTGACTCCTTGGTCTGTCATCTCCAGGCTTGATCAGGGCTTAGAGGAAAGCAAGGCAGCTACATCTTGGACTAAGGGTACTTTCACAATTGGGACAGAGGATTCCGTCAGGAAGTTCCGTCGCCGGAACTGCCTGCCAGATCCAGCAATCTGGATGCAAACGGATGGAATTTGATCCATCTCTCCGGTGTCATCCTAAAAAACGGATCAGGTATTTATTTATTTTTGCATTTTTTATCTGGATCCATTTTACCGGAACACTTGGGGTCGGATCCGGCATTAATGCATTTCAATCCGGCATTCCGGCAAGTGTTCAGGATTTTTGGCCGGAGAGAAAATTGCAGCATGCAGCGGTATAAATAGGAAATACCATACATTTCAAATACATTAGAAAAATAGGCAGATGCTTAAAGTGTCCCTTTTACACACATATGCGGGACGCTGCATGAACATTGGGATTCGAAAGGGCCTTCCTTTTACATATATTTTCCATGTTCAAGACAAAGAAGCTAGATATATTCTACTCAAAGGCTCCATTTCTAGCCAAATATACACCTTTGTTAATATTTACGCTCCTAATGTTAATCAGATAACCTGGATTGATGAGGTGCTTGCTCAATGCTACCATGGCAGCTTGTTCATTTTGGTGGTGTTTAAATGAACAATTAATATCTCCCAGAGAGCACTTGATACGAGCGCAAAAGCTACTCAAGGAATTTTTCTCTCTTAACTCCCTACCAGTGACGTCAAACCACTCATTATGGGATACCCACAAGGCATATATGAGGGTTCAATTTATATCTATACGTACTAGACTCAAAAAAGACAGAAGAGCCCGAATAGATGCACTCAGATACAAAAGTTGGAGAGCTTACATAAACAATCCCTACTAGACATCCACGTAACTGCCCTTACGGACTTAATCATTGAAGAACCTATTAAATACTAACTCAGCCAAGTTTTATGTTCATTCCCAATTTAAGAACTATACTCATGGGGATAAGGCTTATAGAGAGGAAATCCCACAACTTAATTCACAAGATTAGGACTCGGGAGGGGGGGGGGGGGGGTTACTGCATCAGCTATAGCCAAGCAGTTTAAAAAATGTTATCACTCACTATATAATCTAAGGGAGGCTGATTCAAGGGTTTAGCTCCCTTCCCCTCCAAAAGAACCGGCGATATCTTTCCTTCGCTCTCTCTCACTGCCCACCCTATCAGATTCTCAATCAAGATCCTTACAGACCCTGTTCACTATGGACGAACTAGAGGTGGCAATTAAACAGCTTTTGACACCTCACAAGTTGTCCTGATGTGTCCGAACACAGGAGAACGGGTATAAGATCATGGCCAGGTGGTAGAAAACCCTTGATGTCACATGCCTCTATAGCGCCAATGGAGAGGATACCTGTTGGAGATGTCATAAGCATAAAGGATCCTATTTCCATATTTGGTGGAAATTCCCACTGATGCAGACTTGGTGGTCAGAGATTTTTAGTAAGTGCAACAAGATTTTCAATCTATCAATTCCTTTATCACCTCAATTGGCATTGTTGGGATTTTCTTCCACCAATTCTATTGAAGACCCCCCTCCACTTTTCAAATATCTCCTTAGTGTGGCCCGCCTTTTAATTCCACGTTTTTGGTTGTCCTCCGAACTTCCATCTATACCTCAATGGATTGGAAATGTGGATCAAATTTACAGATTTGAGGAAATTGCGGCTTAGGAAAACAGAACAATTGCCAAGTATAGGAGTCGCTGGCAGGCATGGTCCTCTTTCCAGAATTTTCAATGACCTTTGATGAACAGCCCTGGTACTAACATTGTCAAGAAACAATTGCAAATCTGTCACTTTTCACTCAATAACTTACTTCTGTAACCAATTTTACAGTTTAAATTATCATGCAGTACTTGTAATAAAATTTTTAGTAATTTTACTTTTTGTACTTGTAATGTAACTTTTTGCACTTATTTGTATGTTTACCTATCCTTTAACCACTTAAGGACCACAGGTTTATACCCCCCTAAAGACCAGGCCCTTTTTTACAAATCGGCACTACACTACTTTCACCGTTTATTGCTCGGTCATGCAACTTACCACCCAAATGAATTTTACCTCCTTTTCTTCTCACTAATAGAGCTTTCATTTGGTGGTATTTCATTGCTGCTGACATTTTTACTTTTTTTGTTATTAATCGAAATTTAAACGATTTTTTTTGCAAAAAAATGACATTTTTCACTTTCAGTTGTAAAATTTTGCAAAAAAAACGACATCCATATAGAAATTTTGCTCTAAATTTATAGTTCTACATGTCTTTGATAAAAAAAAAATGTTTGGATAAAAAAAAAATGGTTTGGGCAAAAGTTATAGCGTTTACAAACTATGGTACAAAAATGTGAATTTCCGCTTTTTGAAGCAGCTCTGACTTTCTGAGCACCTGTCATGTTTCCTGAGGTTCTACAATGCCCAGACAGTACAAACACCCCACAAATGACCCCATTTCGGAAAGTACACACCCTAAGGTATTCGCTGATGGCATAGTGAGTTCATAGAACTTTTTTATTTTTTGTCACAAGTTAGCGGAAAATGATGATTTTTTTTTTTTTTCTTACAAAGTCTCATATTCCACTAACTTGTGACAAAAAATAAAAACTTCTATGAACTCACTA